>NC_056726.1:371280483-371547983 GCF_019279795.1 Protopterus annectens | reverse complement strand
GCACACACTGCATGCATGCATGCATGCATATGCATGTGCATGCACACACACACAGCATGCATGCACAATGCACACACACATGCATACACATGACATGTGACACATGCATACATGTACATGCATAAGCATGCAGACACATACACAGACATGAGGCATACATATATATACATGTGACATGTGCATATACACATATATGCAGACAGACATATGCACAGAGAGAGACAGGAGAGACAGACATGTGAGAGAAGAGACATATGGAGGAAGACAGAGAGAGAGACATATATGTATATATATATATGTATGTGAGAGGAAGGAGGAGAGAGAGAGACATAGAGACATAGAGGAGGAGGAGGAAGAGACATAGAGAGACATATGCAGAGAGAGAGGAAAAGGTATGTATATATATATGGTATATATATATGTATGGTGAGAGATAGAGAGAGGAGAGAGGAGAGATATATGTATATATAGAGAGAGGAGAGAGTATAGAGATATAAAGAGAGAGACATATAGAGAGGAGATATAGATATGAAAGAGAGATATACAGAGAGAGAGGAGAGAGAGAGATAGAGAGAGGAGAGGAGAGAGACAGAGAGATATAGAGAGAGAGGAGAGAGAGGAGGGAGGAGGAGAGAGACAGAGGAGGGACGAGGAGAGAGAGAGAGGTGGGACGAGGAGAGAGAGAGGAGGAGAGAGAGAGAGAGAAAGAGAGGAGAGGAGAGAGAGAGAGATATAGAGAGATAGAGAGAGGAGAGAGAGGAAGAGGAGAGAGAAAGGAAAGAGAGAAAAGAGGAGAGAGGGAGGAGATATATGGTATATATGTATAGAGAGGAGTATAGAGAGAGGAGAGAGGCATAGTGGTATATATATATATATGGGGAGAGTATATAGAGAGGAGAGGAGAGAGAGAGAGAGAGAGGAGAGAGAGAGAGGAGAGAGAGAGAATATATATATATAAGAGAGAGAGGAGAGAGAGAAAGGAGAGAGGAAAGGGGAGAGTATATATATAGAGAGAGGAGAGAGGAGAGAGAGAGAGAGAGAGAGAGAGGAGAGATATAGAGGAGAGAAGGAAGGAAGGAGAGAGTGGTATATATAGGAGAAGGGGATATAGAGATATATATATAGAGAAGGAGATATAAAGGAAAGAGGAGAGAGAGAGAGAGAGAGGTGGAGGAGAGAGGCAGTGGAGAGAGACACACACACACACACGCACACACACACATTACCACACACGCACACACACACGCACACACACACACACCACACAAACACACACGCACACACACACACACACACACACACACACACACACACACACTCACACACACACACACCACCACACACACACACAGCACACACACACACACACACACACACACACACACACACACACAAGACAGACAAGGAGGAGGAGGAGGAAAAGACAGAGGAGGAAAGACAGGAAGGAGGAGGAGAGACACACAGGAGGAGACAGGAGAGGAGAGGAGGAGACACACACACACAGGAAAAAAAGAGGAGAGAGAGACAGAGGAAAGAGGAGGGAGGAGAGAGAGGAGGAGAGAGAGAGAGATACACACACACAGGAGAGAAAGAGGAGAGAGAGAGAGAGGAGAGGAGGAGGAAAGAGGAGGAGAGGAGAGAGAGGAGAGAGGAGAGAGGAGAGGAGGAGGAGAGGAGAGAGAGGAAGAGGAGAGAGAGCAAGAGGAGAGAGGAGAGAGGAAAGAAAGAGGAAAGGAGGAGAGGAAAGAGGAGAGAGAGAGAGGAGAGGAGAGAGAGAGAGAGAGAGAGGAGAGAGGAAGGAGGAGAGAGAGAAAGAGAGAGAGGAGAGGAGAGAGAGAGAGAGAGGAGGAGAGAGAGAGAGAGAGGAGGAGAGAGAGAGAGAGGAGGAGAGAAGGAGAGAAGGAGAGAGAGGAGAGAGGAGAGAGAGTACAGGAGAGGAGAAAGGAGAGAGAGAGAGGAGAGGAGAGGAGAGAGAGAGGAGGGAGAGGGGAGGAGGAGAATGGAATGGATGGAATGGAATGAAAGATTGATGGATGGGATGAATATAAAGAGGAAAGGAGGAATGGAGAGAGGAGAGAGAGAGAGAGAGAGAGAGGGAGAGAGAGAGAGGAGAGAGGAGGGATGGAGAGAGAGAGGGAGGAGGGAGGGAGAGGGAGGGGAGAGAGAGAGAGGAGGAGAGGAGGTTACACACACAACATCATCATCACCATCACACAGCATACACACATACACACATCAACACACATACACACACACACATCCATTCATACATACACACATATCACACACATCACATCATCAACACACACACACACATCATCAACACACATCAACATCAACACACACACACATCAACACACATACACATACACATCACGCACACATTAACATCACGCACACACACACATCAATCACTCCACACACACGCACATATATTCCACACACACACATCATCAATCACACACACACACACACACACACACAATCACACACACACACACGTGACACACACACACACCACATGAGACACATGACACAGAGCACAGAGACAGGCAGGCAGGCAGACACACACACAGAGACACACACACACAGGCACTCAGAGACATACACACACACACACACAGGCACTCAGAGACATACACACACACACACACAGGCACACACACACACACACAGAGTCACACACACAAGAGAGGCAGGAAAAGAGAGACAGTGAGACAGACAGACAGACAGACAGACAGAGACAGAGACAGACACAGGACAGAGAGACAGACAGACAGTGAGACACATGGAGACAGACAGACAGAGACAGACAATGGAGACAAGGAGACAGAGACAAGGAGGAGACAGAGAGAGAGACACAGAGAGACAGACAGACAGACAGGAGACAGGAGGCAGGAGGAGAGGAGAGAGGAGGAGGAGGAAAAGAGGAGGAGACAAGGAGGAAAAGAGACAGACAGGAGAGACAGAGACAGACAGGAGGAGAGACAGGAGGAGAGACAGACAGAGGCACAGGCAGTGAGCAGAGACATAGAGACAGGAGACAGAGAGGAGGAGGAGGAGGAAAAGAGGAGGAGAGGAGAGGAGGAGGAGAGGAGGAGAGGAGGAGGAGGTGAGAGGAGAGAAAGAGGTGAGACAGAGAGGAGAGACAGGAGAGACAGGAAAAGAGAGAGAGTATAGAGAGAAAGGAGAGAGAGACAGGAGAGTATATGGAGAGAGGAGGAGGAGAGAGAGAGGAGGAGAAGAGGAGGGAGAGGTGAGAGAGAGAGAGGAGGGAGTGAGAGAGGAGAGAGAGAGAGAGGGGAGAGAGGAGAGAGAGGAGAGAGGTGGAGAGGTGGGGAGAGAGGAGAGAGGAGAGAGGAGAGGAGGAGAGAGGAGAGGAGAGGAGAGAGGAGAGGAGAGGAGAGAGAGAGAGAGGGGAGAGAGGAAAGGAGATAAATGAGGAAAGGAAAGAAAGGAAAGGAATGGACGAATGGAATGGATGAAATGGAATGAAGGAAAAGGAAGAGGAAAGAAAGGAAGAGGAAAGAAGAAGACAGAGAAAGGAAGGAAGGAAGGAAAAGGAATGACATGGTTCATTGTGGATGGAAGTGGATGGACAGGGAATGAATGGAAGGGAGGAAGAGGAAAGTGGAAGGATGGGAAAGGACAGGACGGATGAAATGAAAAGAAAGGACTGGAATGGATGGAGGAATAGTGGAAGGACAGAGTGGAAAGAATGGACATGGAAATATGGAGGAAATGAAAGAAAGGAGGAGGAGGAAGGAAAGAGGAATGGAATGGATGGGGAAAGGAGGGAAATGGACAGAAAGGAATGGAATGGAATAGTGGAGTCTGAATGGAGAAGGAATGGAATGGAGGGAAGGAAATGAATGGAAATGGACATGGAAGGAATGGAATGGAATGAAGGAAAGGAGGGAGTGGAGCGGATGAATGGAGTGGACAGAGAAGGAATGACCATTTTGTTTTTATGCAACTATGCAAATGCCAGGAAATGTATTTGGCAGCAGTGGAGCTTCAGAATTAGCAGCTGGTTTATCAGTAGCTCGTAGAATGTTTGCCCATCAAGCTGTGCTCCTGCTAGTAGAATTCTACAGTGGCTTGCAGAATGAGAAGTAAAATTGGTCTGACATCACACTGTGGTAGGTTTTCTTGTTAAACATGTTCTTCATAGAATTCCTGTTCACAGCTCGAATACTGCAAAGGTCAAGTCTTTAATGAATCAGTCTGTTGGGCAGCAAACTGTCCATTTTTGAAAATGTACCCATTATGCTGTAAAACATTATCTTTTATTGAGAAATTTGGCTCTCTAAAGCTTTGTGAAATGTAAAGCAAGCATGCTGGATTGAGTTGAAAAACAATGTTTAAATTTCTGCCGACTCATGCTTGGTTTAATCATGGATTACAATTTCAGCCGGTTTGCCCACTTTCCTGTTACTGTTTTTGTTTTCATGTTTTGGTAATTTTATTTAATGTTTGTCTAAGTAGCTTGAGTGTGCCTGTACTCTTACATTGTCTTGTGCCAAACTGTATTGGTTGTATCCAAGCTAGTAGATGTGTTCCTCACCCCCTGGTTTATTGCATTTTTGCAAATGCATGTACTGTTAAAACTTGTAGCCTGTTTCATAGCCAAACCACCAAAGTGGCTGTGTTAGAACTTGAATGTTGCTTAATTTTCTGCCAGTAGTGTATCATGTATTTCTGAAACAGGATGTGTATGGGTCTTAGAGGTATTTCTTCATTTTTTCACCACAAAACTTGCACTTTTTCTTGTGTATTTGTCTGAGTACCCTGTGTCTTATCCACACTATTTTTCAAATCTAATATAAAAGTTTAAGATCTGTAATGTAAGGCCCGACATTTAGTAGCAGCATTTCTCACCAGTAATTGCGCACAATAAAATTGAAACCCCAGTTCTTTTTTGACCGTTTCCACTTCGTCAATTTAAAGGTGGCAGTTACGTTTGAGGAATGATTAGATTCCTGTTTTTGCTTTGATTCTTAACTCTCTACCAGTCATGTTGAATCTTTTGTTTATTTTTGCAGTCATTGCAGGTGCATCAGTTTCCTTTTAGTTTGTTTACATGTTTGTGGTTCGCCTTTGCTAATTTGCTTTAATTGTTGAAACCTACTGCTTTAGTTTGCCTTCTGGTACAGCATCTTTGGGGTTCTGTGGAATATTTTTTAATCTTTCAGCGTGATAGTTTTCCACCTAAAACATTACTTCAAAAGCTACTTTTTGTTTTGGATTTATCTTTTCTTGTAGTCGCTGCCAAACAACTCTAGTATCTTGTGCATACCCTGCTACAAAGTATACCTTTACATCCAAAGCCAGTTCTATGCCATTCGCACTCAGGTTAGTCCTTTATTTTCTTTTCTCAAGCTCATTTTATAGCATTAAATCCATAAATTCAGGCTGGCTTTTCAGTTATAGGTTCATAGGTTCATACTAGGCTATCTGCCCAAGGGCATTTATAAGCCTAGCCCATAGTTATGTGGCTTTCGCCACCCCTTTAGTTTGAATAAAAACTATGCCTAGCATTTTTCTGTGCCTCTGTCAAGCAGTGACACTGAAGTAATCCCTGGGGTATATCTGCGATCTCCCATCCATTGGTCAAGATTCCTCTTGAACAAGGCCAGCGAGGTGCTCTAGACTGGTGGTGAATTATAATAGAGGTCATTTAGGCAGTTGCCTTGGGTCCGCAGCATTAGGTGGATCATGACCAGCAAAGATACTTTACGTTGCCTTGTAAATGAGCTAGTTCAATTTAACTTTGCTTGCCGAGCATAAAAAGTGATCAGTAGTTTATTAAAAAGTAATTTTAAGTGCTAAATGAAAAGTACCATACTTTACCTTTATGTACTCTCACTGCTGTTTTAAAATGTGTAACATGATGTGGCAAAGATCTCTTCCTCAGTAGCTTATTTCATAATTCAAAAAAATGCAGCTCCAGTAAGTAGGTTTTGTGAAAATTTAACCTCGTACATGAATTTTAGGTTTACAAGACTTGAGTAAAGCACCACCATAAACTGTTCAGTTAATTGCTTCACCACCTCCAATCACTGTCTATGTAATATTTGCATTAAATGCTTGAGAAATGAAGATCACAAGAGATTCTGAGTTTACTAATTACTGTGACCTTTTTTTTCCTTGACCCAGTAATGGAACAAGTCTCAGCATTTCAAGTTTGTTGCATATCATTATAAAATGATACAGGAACTCTCCAAAACACACCATGAAATGAAGATGAGGCCACCACTTTTAAACTGAGATCAAGCAGTCAGTGGGGTATGGCAAGTTTTGCAAACTGAATGCAGCAGGTAACTGAACTTAATCCCAGATGCAGCCACTACTGAGCTAGTTTTTACTGGGGGGGGGGGCACTGATGGACATAACCATTCCACTCCCCCACAGAGCCAAAGTATTGCCTCTCCACACACATACCCCCCCCCAATTAAAGCACTTTGTGAAAGTTGACATTTATTCCAAGAATGCATAAATTCCAGTTTATTTTAGTTCCACAAAGTTTGGATCATAGCTACTTGTTTGCCTATGCATGAAGCTGTCTTTAAGCACTTGTCTACGGGTAGTGGTGTGCTCAGTATTTTATTTTGGGCTTCTGCATGGTATGGTGGGCTGTCATTTCTAAGGCCTGTATATCCAACGAGATTGGGGGTATCCTCTCATCTAGTTGATTTTGTGTTTAATTTGGAGAGTCCTTGAACCTTGAGTTCCATCTCTGGCTAGAATTGCGCTTCTGTTCTCCAAAATCTGTAGATTTATATTTCTTAGAAGTGAAGGATCCCCTTTAACATTCATTCTATGGATGTGGTTATTATAGCATGTTACCTTGTCTTTGAAGCTTGGAGTCTTCTTCATGATGGTGGATGGAGAGTAATGGCTGAATTAAGGTCCTTTGCCAACTTTGGTTTTAGCATAGCTGTCCATCCAAAAGCTTTGGTTGGGTGATGTAAGAGGTTACTTAGTCATGGTTGAGACTTGGAGGTCCTCAGATGTTCGTGTTTCACTATTGCAATCATCACTTGTGGGTTATCCCTGCTGTGGTAGTTCTCAGCCGGACCGAATACCAGAGTCAGTGTTTTTCTGCATTGGCTGCTGTTGCTTGCTGCCTGACATCAGGTTGTCAGTGCTATAAAGGAAGGGAGCCAATGCCATTACATCAGTCTTTCTTGCCTTGGAGCCTGTAGCAGAAGCAGTTTGCAAGCCGATCACTACCAGAGTTTGGATTACACCTGAAAACGTCTAAAGCTTAATTACCCAGTTGGGGATCCTTTTTTCTTGCACTAAGTTAACAATTGTCTCACCTGTGGAAAGAAAATACCACACAGAGACTTCATTCATACTGCGTCACTTGTTTAGGCCCAGACCACGACATCCCCCGTTGCTGGTTGTCCTCTCTAATGCAAGAACCATTCGTCAGAGCTCTCTTCTGAGCTGTGCTGCAAGTCTCGAACGCAGGACTCTCCACACCATAGCCACAGCAATTTACCACTAAGCCATCTGAGCTGTCAGCCATGTATTTTCGTCTTCACTTTCTAAAATGGCGTCAGTCAGCCAGCAATCCGTAGACTATCCAAAAATAAGGATGAAGATAAACAGACCACACAAAGCTAAGCCTTCTGACAACTCTACTGCTAAGCATATAGTCTGTTATCCGGAGTTCAGTGAGGCACCTTCACAGCCCCTGATTCCCAATTCGATATCTTCGCAGGCCTCTACTTTGACCCTTTCGGAGTCTAGTATGCCGCAGAAATATTCGTCTTCCGAGCCTTTGGTTGCCTGCCTTGATTGGGTCCAGAGCTGTGACACAAGCACCGGCTTCCGAGGAGGTTTTTTTGCATTACCGAACCTAGACAAAGGACTCTGTTCTCAGACTACCATTTCTCTCAGACTGATGGATACTCTTAAGCCTAGAAGCAAGGCCACTCCTAGGATAACTACCTCTAGCCACCATTTTACTCCTGGTCTACCACCCCAAGCTCAAATGCTTAAAATGGTGGATGATATCACTCTTATCAGGGGTAGTCGGGCCACACCTTCTAAAAGGAAGAGAGACCTTACTCCTGAAATGCTGACAGAACAGGATTCTGAGTCTGATTATTCAGATTTTAAAGAGGAACAACCTCTGACTGAGGATTCAGATGCAGAGGAATCCATTCATTCTGCCTTTCCACCAGAAAAGACTGAGTTTCTAGACTTGCCCCAGCACAGACCCTTGGCCATCCCTCCAATCTTGAAGGTGGTTGATGTTTTCCACGAATCCACTTTAACTCCTGACATCCTCCCACCTGCTTCCAGAAAACCTGACTGGTATTAGAGTACCGGATTCTCACAAATACCTGTACAGAAATCGTCCCTGTAGACCTTACACAGGGACCAAAAGGAGCCAAGGCTAGTTCATATTCCTTCTGGCAAGGACTCCAGAGCTCTGGACAGATGGGGTAAAAAAGTACACACCTCTGCGACGTTGGCTATCTGAGCACTCGACTGTGAGTTCCACATGTTAAAATATCCACAACACACTTTGGAATTATTAAAACAAAAGATTTCAAACTTTCCTGACTGTGCCAATTCGAAAGTTAGCAGATCTACTGCACTCTACTTGTCAAGTGGCTAAACACTCATTACACTGTGGATATGACGCCCTAGGTGCCTCAGCAGGGCAGCAGTGTCAGGGTCTGTCATTAGGAGACGTACATCGTTGAAGGAACAACCTCTCCCTGATCATGTCAGATCTAAATTAGTTTATGTACCCTTGGATAAGGACTGCATGTTTGGAGTAAAAGCAGAAGAGGTGCTTAAAAAGATGGGAAGACAAAGCAAAATCTATGTAAACAGTATGATTTCCTTCAGGTACAACCTCCTAGGTTCAGCTGGAATTTTCCCTCAAAACATTGGTTCTTTCCTGCAGTTAGCAGACAGGGGCAAGGTAAGCCTCGCAGGGACAGACCACCCAGACTCCTATCCCAGGAACAGCAGGGGACCAAACAGTGGACCACTTCCTCTCCTAAGGCAGGAGAGTTCTAAGTCGTCCCTCTGTGGCAAAAACTCTTAATGACTCCCCCCTCTGCCCTCTTTTCACTAACCAGAAACTAGGATGAAGGCTCTCCCTCTGCAAAGAAAATTTGCTTTCTGTAACAAAGGACCAGTGGGTCTTAAAGATCATTTTTCAGGGATACAAATTCTCCAACAAACTCCCAATTCTAAGATGGTGCCCAGGGTTACCTCCAAATCAGTGGGCAGAGGCATTGAAACAAGTCCAAACTCTCATATCCCAATGGGGCAGTAGAACCTGTCCCCTCCAATCAAACAGGCAAAGGCTTTTATTCCAGACCATTCCTTGTTCCCAGAAAAGAGGGCACTTGGTGCCCCATTCTGAACACCTTCCTGGTGGTCCCCAAATTCAAAATGCTAACTTTGCAGGAGCTGCTGCCTATGCTGACAAAAAATGCCTGGCTAGCTAAAAGATGCCTACCTCCATATCCCCATAAGGAAATCCCGCAGGAAATTCCTTCACCTCAGAGCAGGCTGACAAAACTTTCAGTTCTCTGCGCTATCCTTTGGCTTATCTACTGCTCCCAGGGTATTCACCAAATGCTTAGCCCCGGCCATAGCTTTTTTCAGACAGAAAAATATACAAATTTACCATTATCTAGACAGCTGCCTCATTCAGGCAGATTGCAAAGAAAAGCTCCTCAAGGACCTCCTCTTTGTCAAAACCCTCCTAACCTCCGTAGGATACACCATCAACGAGAAGAAATCAAAGCAAACACTCTCCAGGAAGATCATTTTCTTGGGAGTATTGCTGGACACAGCATCCCAAATGGCCTTCCTGACCCCAGAAAAGCAGAGCTTCTTGCCTCTCATTTTACCAGTCTGGCTTCCAGAAGTCGCCTCACTGCGAGGAAGTTCCTAAAAGCCTTATGGTATATGGCATCTTGCATCAGTCTAGTTCCTCTGGCCAGGCTTCCCATAAGATAATTTCAGTGGTACCTAAAGAACCTTTGGTGTCAGCACTTTAAACCTCTGAGACTTCTGTCCCTCTGATTCACGGTATAAGGGCAGAGATGTTCTTCGTTCCCCATTGCTGCAGTCCTAACTATTGGGTATAGTCCGCATCCAGTCGGCCCGAATACCAGAGTATAAGGCTGACGTCGGTCAGGGCGCATTAGACTGACGTCAGTACGTCAGGGTACTAATGCGCATGACTGACGTCATATCCTCAGTCTTTTTTGCCGCATGGTCCGATGCAGAAGCAGTTTTGCGAGTGCAGGTTGGCGTTCTGAAATATTTCCGAAACCGGAGTTTCAGACCGAAACAGAGTTGGCTAAGTACCCCGTTGGGGAACATTTTGGTTTTTTCTTGCCTCAGTATTTTACCGGATGTCAGAAAAAGTGAATAACTGTATTTCTTGTGGGAAACAGATACCTCATAGGGATTACCATACCTTGTGTATACCTTGTTTAGGGCCTGAGCACGACGTTGTTGGTTGCCGCTCTTGTGCTAGGTTTAACAAACGCACTATTAAGAGGAGGTTAGACTGTGCCAGGTTAGTGTTTGGGAAGCGTTGTAATTATAAAATGCCGCCGGATGCTCCGGCCGCCCAAGAAGCGCAAGGACAAAACAGAAGCCTAGGGTTGATGAACCGCAGTCCCGGACGCCGGTTCTTTAGAAGGCTCAGTGGAGCCAGAGGTTTTGCCAGGAGTTTCCATGGAGTCCCAGGCAGAAACTCTACTGTTACAGGATGTGCCTTCTCAGGAGGTAGGCCAGGCTGGGGGGCTTCTCAGGTGACTGTTCTTCCCTCTCTTCCCAAGGTAGTTAGAGCCTCTCCTTCTGTTGCCAAAACTTCTTTGAGAGGTAGGCCTAGTTCAGCTTCAGTGGGGCTTCTCCTAGCATTTCGGGTTCTGTACCTAAGAAACATATGCTTAAAATGGCAGAAGATTTGATTACTATGATTAGAGGTTCTATGCCCCCGCCTGATAAGAGGCCTAGGGTGGAACCGGAGTTTGATAGTTTTGAACAGTGTTCAGAGGCTTCACAGTCTTCTGCGGAAGACTTGCAGGAGTATCCTACTTATTCTGATTCTGATGTGGATGATTCCACTCCTACAGCTTCTCCTCCTGAGGATTTCTCATTTTCAGAGACTCTGCATTCCATGAGGGAGCACTTTAAATGGGAAGGCCAGGATTATTCTGATTCCAGGAAAAGGCTTAGGGAATTCTTGTTTTTACCCCAGCATAGGCCCTTAGCTATTCCTCCTGTGTTGAATGTGGTGGAAGATGTTTTGCAGAGGCTTCCTGAACCCTGACTCTTTGCCTCCTGCTCCTGTTAAGCCTGATAGGTATTATAGGGTGCCCGAAGCTCATAAGTATTTGTTTAAGAGTCCTAGGGCGGACCCAGAAACTATTTCTCAAGGGCCTAAAGGTGTTAAAGCTTCTGTGGTTAAAAATCCTGTTCCCACTGATAAAGAGGCAAGGGCTTTGGATAGGTGGGGAAAGAAAGTGTATACTTCTTCCACTCTAGCCATGAGAGCATTGAATTGTCAGTTTCACATGCTAAAATATCAGAATTATCTCCTTTCACAATTGAAATCTAAGGTGGATGCTTTGGCGGAAGGTATTGAGTGTAAAGAGTTGCTGGATTTGGTTCATGTGTCTGAACAAGTGGGTAAGCATTCTTTGCAATGTGGTTTTGATGCTGTACAGGCCTCCTCGAGGGTGGCTGCTACTAGTTCTGTTCTTCGCAGGCATGCCTGGTTGAAGGATCAGAATTTAGCTGAGCATGTTAAGACAAGGATTTTGGATGCTCCTTTACAGTCTGATGTGTTGTTTGGATCGCCTGTGGAAGCAGTTTTAAAGAAAATGGAGGACAAAGCTAAGTCTATGCAAACTGTTAAAGATTTTTTGCAGGTGCAGCCACCGAAGTTTAGTAGAAATTGGCCTGCTAAGGGGTGGACATATCCTGCTTATGATTCCCAGTCTAGGGGTAGGTCTAGACGTGGTAGGGGCAGGGCTCAAGGTTCTTTTAGGCCTAGAACAGGGAGTTCACCTGCTCAGACTTCTGGTGAGGGCAGGGGTCAGTCCTTTCGTAAACAGACCCAATGACCTGTCTCTTCAGCTGCCAGTAGATTCCCGTCTGGCAGCTCCTTTGGGAGGAAGACTGTCTCTTTTCAAAGAAAATTGGGATTTAATTACTCAAGACAAATGGGTGTTGGATATCATTCACCACGGTTACAGATTTTATTTCCATACAATGCCCCTTTCAAAGGCATGCCAGACGTTCCTCCTCCACAAAGAAAAGAGGCTCACAAGCAAGTTTCTCAGTTACTCCAGATAGGGGCCATTCAGCCAGTCCCTGTATCAGAAAGGGGCCTAGGATTTTATTCTCGCCTGTTCCTAGTACCAAAGAAGGGGAACACGTGGAGACCAATTTTGGATTTATCTCTCCTCAACACTTTTCTGGACATTCCCAAGTTCAAGATGTTGACGTTACAACAGCTTTTACCTCTGCTGGGCAAAGATCACTGGATGGTAACTTTAGATCTCAAGGAAGCTTACCTTCATGTGCCTATACGGCTAAGTTGCAGGAAGTATCTGCCGTTTCGAGCTGGAAATTCTCATTATCAGTTCTCTGCATTGCCCTTTGGCTTATCTACTGCGCCCAGAGTATTCACAAAGGTTCTGGCTCCAGTGATAGCTTACTTCAGGCTTCAAGGAATTCAAATCTATCCTTACTTGGACGACTGCCTGATTCTGGCTCAAGAAAAGGAAGACCTTCTACAGCATCTGGAACATGTCATAGCAGTGCTAAGATGCCTAGGGTATTCTGTGAACGAAATAAAGTCCAGTCTAGTACCCTCTCAAGACATGTGCTTTCTGGGTGTGAGACTGAATACAGCAGCCCAGATGGCCTTTTTAACCCCGGACAAACAAAAGAGTCTATCACTTTACTTCCATCAACTATCTCATCAGTCCGTGCTGACTGCAAGGACAGTCCTTCAAGCATTAGGGTTCATGGCATCTTGTATTCTGGTGCTTCCCAATGCCAAACTGCATATGAGGAAGCTACAATGGTATCTCAAAATGTATGGACACAGCACTGCCAGGATTTGGACACTGTCATTCAAATAATACCTTGCCTTCAAAAGAATTTCTGTGGTGGGCTCAGGAATGTCACCTAAACAAGGGACTCTCTGTGACCCGGCCAGAGGCGAGTCAGATTTTAACGACAGATGCCTCGGACATTGCTTGGGGAGCTCATCTAAATGGAAAGTGGATACAAGACAAGTGGCCTGCCAGACTACAGCATCTACATATCAACATGAAGGAGATGTTAGCAGTCCAGTTTGCATTAATGGCTTTCAAGGAGTTACTTCTTCCAGGGCAGGTGTTGATTCTAACAGACAACACAACTGTCATGTGGTACATCAACAAGCAAGGGGGAACACATTCTTATCCTCTATGCAGGCAAGCAATGATTTTATGGGAGACTGCGCTAAGCTTGCAACTAACTCTTCAGGCAAGGTTTCTGCCGAGCACAGAACTCCTTAGCAGATGTGTTAAGCAGACAAATCATGGATCCCCACGAGTGGAAACTGGATCTTCATGTATTTCAAAAATTGACAGTGTCATGGGGAACTCCAGACATAGATCTGTTCGCTTCTCCACTAAACCACCAGCTGCCACAGTATTGCACAAAGGGGTTTCATCACACAGCTTGGAAAGTGGATGCTCTGTCTTTCAGTTGGAAAAACCTTCATGTGTATGCCTTTCCTCCTCTGCCTCTTCTTCCAAAGGTACTATTAAAGGTCAGACAAGACAGGCCAAGGATGATTTTGATAGCTCCAGATTGGCCTCGGCAACACTGGTACCCACTACTACGGAGTCTGGTAAGGAAGCCTCCGTGGCCTTTACCTCTGATTCCTCATCTATTATCTCAGAAGGATGGTCATCTGCTCAATGTCAAGCTTCACTCTCTTCATCTAACAGCCTGGCATCTTCTGTGTTGAAACACAGCAGGTCTCAACTTCCTCAACAAGTTTTAAATGTGATTATGGAAGCTAGAAGACCTAGTACAAGGAAAGTGTACGCAGAAAAATGGAAGAGATTTTTATTTTGGAGTACAGCAAAGAATTTGCAGGTTTCTGAGCCTAATTTGAGTGTGGCTCTTCAATACCTTACTGAGTTATTGGACAAAGGTTTGTCCTTCTCTTCCATTAAGATTCATGCTGCAGCAATTTCAGCTCACTATGATTGTGACCCACCATTGTTTTCGCATCCTTTGTTCAAGCAGTTTCTTAGAGGGGCAAAGAATATAAGACCCCCGTAGAGCTCCTACTCCTGCTTGGGATCTCAATTTTGTGTTGGAAAACTTACTCTACAACCTTTTGAGCCTGCGGCTACTGCTGAATTGAAATACTTGTCATGGAAGACTGCTTTTCTGTTGGCTATTACTTCTGCAAGAAGGGTGTCTGAGTTGCAGGCCCTTATGGCAGTAGAGCCATTTTTGATTTTCCATAAGGATAGGGTATCATTACGTACTAATCCTTCCTTTATGCCTAAGGTGGTTTCTAGTGTGGCTTTAAACCAAACTATTCATTTGCCTACTTTTTATGCAGACCCCAAAATAAAGGGGAAAAGATTTTGCACACTTTAGATGTACACAGGCAATTGCGTTATTATTTAAGCAGGACTAAGGATTTTAGGCAGTCTCAGCAGTTGTTTGTTTCTTTTGCTTTGAGTTCACAGGGCAAGCCTGTGTCAAAACAAACTATTTCTAGGTGGATTGGCTTTTGCATTGCATTTTGTTATTCCCATCATGGCAAGGAGATTCCAGCTGGGATTAGGCCTCATTCCACTAGGGCTACTGCCACTTCCACAGCATTCCTAAGGGGGGTGGCAACTAAGGATATTTTGGAAGCAGCTACTTGGAGTTCAGTGCATACTTTCTCTAAGCATTATCACCTTCCTATCTACTCTAAGTCTAGGGCTGGTTTTGCCACAGCTGTTTTGCAAGGCATGTTGTCAGCTCCTGCTTCTTTATGATTTGCCAGCCTCCCTTACCTCTGCTTTGGGATTCTACCCAATAGTTAGGACTGCAGCAGTGGGCAACGAAGTACATAGTACAGTTTTGTCCCTACCATCAATGTAGATTTTCGAGGATCCCATTGCTGCAGTCCACCCTCCCTCCTTCCCTCTGTCTTTAGGGGTGGTTGTGTAGGTGAGGTTACATGCTAAATTTTTTGTATATATTCTTGTATATATTGTACATATTTTTGGTGCAGGTATTTTGGGCCTTGTCTTTTTAGGGTCTTCTGACATCTGGGGCAAGAAAAGACTGAGGATATGACGTCAGTCATGCGCATTAGTACCCTGACGTACTGACGTCAGTCTAATGCGCCCTGACCGACGTCAGCCTTATACTCTGGTATTCGGGCCGACTGGATGCGGACTATACCCAATAGTTAGGACTGCAGCAATGGGATCCTCGAACATCTACATTTATGGTAGGTACAAAACTGTACTTTTCTTTGGTGGGCAAAGGCCTGTGCCCAGAACAAAGATTCTTTCCTTCACCCTCTGCACAACCAGGCAGACCATTACCACCGACACCTCAGATATAACTTGGGGCGCTCACCTAGAAGGCAGGTGCACCTAAGGTCTTTGGGATGCCCTGCACCTCCCCTTACACATCAACCAGAAGAAAATGATGGCAGTACTAAAGGCTCTGACCTCCTTCAAACCCCATCTCAAGCCTGGGGTTCTCCTTATCAAAATATACAACGCCACAGTAATGTGGTACATAAGCAAACTGGGAGTGAACCAGTCTTGCCCTCTGTGAAGGCTAGCCATGAACCTCTGGCTTGACAGCCTCTTCCATGGGGGCTACACCTGATAGCCCAATAATCACCGGGGATCAACAACACCCTGGCAAATCACTTCTTACTGGACCCCCACGAATGGCAGTGTCACAAAAATACTGTGGCATGGGGGACCCTGGAGGTGGAAGTCTTAGCATCTCAACTGTCAGCTGAAATAATTCTGTACCAGGGAGCATCACCACCTAGCTTGGAAGGGTGGATGCCTTGACCTTCCCCTGGAACACCCTCTTTGTGTACGCATTCCCTTCCCTGCCTCTTATTCCCAAGGTACTGATCAAAATAAGGGAGGAGAGGCCAAAGGCCATCCTCATTGCTCCCGATTGGCCCAGACAACATTGGTACCCCTTACTGTGCAGCCTGACCTTGCAACATCCCAGGCAGCAGCTTCCCCTGATCTCAGACCTCTTAACTCAGGTGGGGGGTGGGAATGCACCCAGACTTGCAGACTCTCAAACTGAGCATGGCTAACACTCTAAAGGCAAACAAGGGGCCTCTGTTAGCAAACAGGTCCTAGACATTATCACAGAGCCCAGAAGGCCCAGCATCAGAAAATCTTGTGCAGGAAAGTGGAAAAGATTCTGCTCCTAGAGCCAGTCCAGAGGGGGCAATACCTCAAAACCTTCCATCCCTCTTATCCTGGACTACCTAGTGGCGCTACTTAAGTGGCCTCTCCTCTAATAAACTCCACGCCTTAGCCATTTCAGCTCATTTTGATACAGAACAGCCCCTGTTCTCCCATCCTTTACAATTCCTTAGAGGGGCCTCCCAGAAGGCCACCCACTCCAGCCTGGGACCTGAATTATGTTGGAAAAACTAACTACCACCCTTCGAACCTGCTGCTTCAGAAGAACCAAGATGCCACTCCTGGAAGACTGCATTTCTCCTAGGTATCACCTCAGCCAGAAGGGTTTCAGAACTTCAGGCACTGATGGCCATTGAGCCCTTTATCTTCCATGCAGACGGGGTCTCCCAGAGGACTAACCCCTCCTTTATGCCCAAGGTGGTATCTAATGTAACTCTCAACCAGGCCATACATCTACCCACCTTCTTTCCTTACCCTCAAAACAAGGGGGGAAGAATTCTGCACTCACTAGACGTGCACAGACAGCCCAGATAACTATCTGGACCATACTAAACCCTTCAGGAAAGTAGACCAATTACTTGTCAGCTTTCCCCCAGGGGCAGAGGGGAAGCCCATTTCCAAACAAGCCATTTCCAAATGGATGTCACACTGTATCCATTTCTGCTACAGATTGCATGGGAACCCCCCCTCCAAGTCTATTCAAACCCATTCCATTAGGGCAGCCTCCACTTCCACAGCATTCCTCAGAGGAGTTCCACTAGGGACGTCCTGGAAGCTGCCACCTGTACTTCTGTCCATACCTTTACCAAACATTACCACCTACCTATTTTCGAAGGCTAAGGCAGGGTTTGCCTTTGCAGTTCTGCAGGGCATGCTGACTCATTCTTAGGTCTCTTTCTAATCCTACCCACCCCTCTTCTCAGCTTTGGGAATCTTCCCACAGGTGATGACTGCAACAGTGAAACATGAAGAACATAGTACAGTTTACACTTAGATGTAGTTGTTTGTGTATTCACTGTTGCAGTCCTGGTTTCCCACCCCCCCTTATATCCTCTTTCTTTAGGGAGACGTACGTTTCTAACTGTGGCTTTTAGCCACCAGGACCACTTTACCATATTTACTTGGCCCCTGACTAGTTAGGGAAGAAAGACTGATGTAATGGTGTCTTCTGCCTTCCTATGTAGCACTGACCTGACGTCAGGCAGCAAGTGTCAGCAGCCAACGCAGAAACATTAACTCTGGTATTTGGGCCGGCCGAGGGCTACCACAGCAGGGATAACCCACAGGTGGTGACTGCAGCAGTGAATACACTCAAACATCTACATTTATGCTAAGTGTACACAACTGTACTTTCCCATTCTCAAAATTCTATTTCTCTCTGAATCTACCTCAGAAGGGATGTGTAGACTGTTCTGGCCTCTGCCTCCCACTGTGGGCTTTCCATGTCTTGTGATTTTTATTGTATAGCTGTGCTAGGGGTGCAGGCAAACACTTGGAATGTCCTATTCCAATGTTGCAGTGTTATACTAGTGGGTTTTTCCCTTCTTCTGATTAACTTGTCTGGCCAGAATTCCAAAGCTTTTCCACTAACTCGTGGTGTGTCTGACGTGGGGCCAGGTACGTAGGCCATAAAGGTGACGTCTGCACGCTCCAGCCCTCAACTTTTCAGCCACCAGCTGTATGCAAGGTATTCTGCAACTCGCGGATGTTGGATCTGTTTCGTATTTAAGATAAGTACCCTGTTGGGGCCTTTCTCTTCAGTCCTTTTGTATTTTATAAAAGTAACCACCAAAAGGCTGTTGATCCAGGAAGGATGAATTTAATAACTTAGCGCCTCGGCTTAACAAAAACCTTCCAATAGTAAACGCACATTTCAAGACATCCCTCGTATACAAAAATTAACAATCAATCGTGTCATTAAATTAAGTACTTCAGCTACATTCCTTGTTGAGCTCAAAGGGGCTCCAAAGTGCCATATTTTAAAATTATCAAGGTTTCCTTTAAGTTTTTCCTTTAAACTCATACATTCCCCTAAACATACCTCTATTTTTTCCAAATCACAGCCCTGTAAAATCTTCAGTATTAGAACCATGAAGAGTCAACATGACCACCCAGTGGACTGTCCGTTCTCTTTTATATCTGATTTCTCTTAAGTGTTCTTGAAAACGGACTATGCCTTGTAATATGTTAGTTTGTAAGCAAGTGGTTAACTTTTTTCCCTATAATTTTTTTTATAAAGGGCGATTTCACATGCAATACTGAAGAAATAATCTATGCTCTTAGACGTACATGTAACCTGTATTATATAGAGGAAATGTTTCGAAGTTTTGAAGTCCTAAACCCACAGGTTCTAACCCTAAAGTTCTAAAATGCTCTGTAGCTTTGAAAGTCTGCAAAGCCACCTTTGTGTTTTTATTGAAACTTCCATTCAGGAACCTGTTCCTCTGTGAAAAACCCAATTTTTGGCCAAGAAAAACATTTCCTCTGAGCTTTTCTCAAGTCATACCAAATAGAAGTTGTTTTCAGTCTCCTGCACATCTTAAACCTACCTTCTGTTATGATTAGGTAAGGAAAATACCAGTTCAGTATGTGTATCGATCACTCGTGGGAATAGTCACTCGACTGGGCCAGTGATCTGTTGCCAGCTGTTGAAAATGTCTCCATTTAGGGGTCTTTTGAACTAATCTTAGGTTCACTGTCCTACTGTCTTTCCAAATTGATTCACTTATGTGTGAAGATTTGTATCCAAGGGCAACTTATTGTAAAAAAATATATATATATATTTATATTTCCCTGCATAGGACATTTTAGGGTGTTGATAACTAGGTGGAGAGGTAAGGTAAAAATTATGGCTGATTAAGTTGTGGATCAGACTGCATACAGCCACGATAGAGTGGTACTGTCACTTGTCTCACCTGCCTTGCATCTCTTGGAATATTGAAGGTACTTTGCTAAAGTGTTGTGGAATGTTTAAAGTCCAAAGTACAATTCTCCTTAAGCTTAAAATTCTAGACCTACTTGAAAAGTCTCGAGCCATTCGGCAAGCCAAAGATGAGCGAACTTTCCACATATTTTACTACTTGCTCTCTGGTGCAGGAGAACACCTGAAAAGTAAGTATTTTAGTATGGGATAAGTAACAGTGACTACTGTTAGTTTGACTTTTATAAGCAGTATTGCATGATGGTGATGGTTCTTGTCCACATTATATTGTGGGCAACCCTTTACTTTTCTCTACTTGATTGTACTCCATTCTGTCTTACCAAATGAAACTTTACAGTGCACCACCATGGGGCAGAGTGACTAATATTGTTGCTAAATGTATCAGTTTCTTGCATATTCCTAGATGTCAGCATTTTAATTTTAATTTTCCATGTAATGTGTAAACGAAAGCATTTAATCCTTGTAGGATGACCATTTTATTTTCCAGTGATTAAGAAAGCTAGTGTGCTGACTTTGCTTTGTGAATAAAATCTCATATACCCCCTACTATTCATGATAAAGTATAGCTGTGCTTAGATGAGCTGTCCTTTAATATAGTTTGGAAGGGGGTGGGTATCCCCATAATTGTCCAGTTCTTTTGGGATAAATGAGCATAATCATTAACCTCTGCATAGTCCTTTGGTAGGGGGTGTTAAATGGAAAAACCTCCCCTTGCAGCCATTATAAAAAGTGCGTACAATGCTGTTATATTGCTAGGCAAAGGAGTGTTGTACAGACTAGTCAGTTTTTGGGGTGAGGGGAGTAGGGGGGTACTAGCACTATACTACTTTCTTGAAACTGTGTAGAAAGTGCAGCTTTGCCATTACTGTAAGCATCAGTATGCTAGTGTAAACTTTTTGCACTGAGATTATAATATCCTGTAACATCTTTTATCCCGTAAGATTTCTATTACTCTTTCCTCCTGTGTTTAACCCACTTTTTATAGATTGACTTGTTAAACCATTGCTTTCTGTCAAGGCTGCAAGTAGAGAATGGTTCTTTGCACTGACTGCACAGATCTAAGTGGTAGTGAGTATGTTAATTTAATTGCTGTTAATGCTCTTGAGTGTTTCTGCATGTGTCGTAGGTTTCTCATTGACACCCTGCTGAGGAAGGGTACTGCTTTTAGGCTTGGGAAGGGTACTGCTGTTTAGACTTGCCTGGTTTACCAGTGTGTGCAAAATAACGTGCGGTGTACAGTACATTGTTGCTTAGTTTAATACGAAATTGGGACAAAGTATAGGTTCTGGATGCATGCAAATTTAGTTCCACTTAGTTGTTGGTCTGCATATAGAGGGATTGTTGACCAGTTTGTGTAAGTGTATTAAACCAGTGCTGAGCCATGTGGTGGACTTGAAAGTTTTCTTGAAAGTTGAGGTTCGAATTATGGTCGTGTATCCGATTCATGCATCAAGCTACACAACTTCCACTTTTTGTAGTACATTTTAAGTGGCATTCTGGTGGCATCTGTTTAATGCAGTCCAACTTTGCAAGATTTAGTCCCAGATTAACTCAAAGCCTCACATGCCAGTGTTGTCCAGGTCTCCTGGAATTAATGGGTTATGATCAAGTTGGAAAATGTTTTTATCCTTATTTCTTCTGACCTTCGGTATTGTTAAATCTGTACAAAGTAGTGCATCCTCAAATTGTGGAATTGCTTAGCATTCTGTCATGCGCACACGTGGCGTTCCAGTCTGCATCCAGTCCACTCATTTTTAAATCCCATTTCAAGTGGCCCTGTGACAGTCTGGTGTGCCATAAGGACTTTATTATTGCTAATGTTTGATTAGCAGCACTGATGCCAGAGGGACTGCATGGGGAGAAAGAAAGTGAGCAACTGATGTTTGCTCACCCACCTGGTGGGGGAGGGTTAACGTGGCTTGCTGCAGTAAAAGTGGTGCATTTTCTGGTGAGCTTTGTGCTGCATAAGAGGTTGTATGTGTGCAGAAGCATGAATGCATGCATCTCCCAAAGGCAGCAGTTGTGGGAGTTGAGGCATTCACCCCAATATCATTATAATGCAGCAGTGTCTGTTAACAGCCCTGGCTGTGGGGTGGGTTGAGCCCAGCTGAGGCTGAATCAAGGTCTGAACTTGGACTTCATTTCTGCTTCAAATTCCAGCATATTTTGCAGTGTGGGTTCTACACAGTGCAACTTGTAGCTGCTTTTTGCTGGCTTAGTTTTCAGTGTCTGTCACCAGTGAAGTTGCTTTGTGTAACACCCTTCTCTCCTCTGTCCAGGGATACTTTTATTTTTGTAGTCAAGTGAGCTTGGTCTTTGTGAACCTGAGCTTCACCTTGCCTTATTGTATGTTCTAGATCTTTATCCCTGTAACCAAAGTAGATTCAAATGTAGGAACTGCCTTGATATCCACATCCAACACATATGCATGCACACACCACCACTGCACACACTTCTAGTGTTGAGCAGATGCCCTAGTGCAAAATGGTTCAGCACTGAAAAGTAGTTTTCACAGTGCAGCAATGTTGTCAGATTGTAGATGCTTACATTAAGTGCATGTCTGTATTTGTGCTGACCTGATGTTTTTGTAACATGTTTTAACAGATTTCCTTTCCTTACATTTTAGACTTACATGATAGGCCCCCGGAGAGGCACTTGAACTCTTTAGCTACCTTTGAAAGTAGATTACCTTCCCCACCCCCCACAATAAAACTAATTTTCCAGATAACGGTTTGCCTAGGGTGAAGGGTAAGGAATAATATGTGGACTGCAAGAGTTTTCTAGCTTTCAAGACTAGTGCTAATGGGTATGTCATATGCTGTGTGTACACTTAAGGATACCTGCTGCATTGTTGTCAGATGCACTTTGCATTATAAGTGCAGTAAAACTTTAAATATTTTTTAGCTGATCTGCTTTTGGAGGGTTATGACAAGTACCGGTTCCTTTCCAATGGCCACGTGACAATTCCAGGACAGCAAGACAAAGATTTATTTCAGGAGACCATGGAGGCCATGAAGATCATGAGCATCCCAGATGATGAGCAAATGGGTATGTACATCTTACCTGCTGACAAAATGGGCAGTGTGTGGCTTCAGGAACTGGAATAATGTTTGTTTACTAGTATCACTAATGTGTAAGTTAAGAATGTGAAGCAGAGTAACATTTTTACAGGATTAGTGAATCATGACTTTAAACAAGTCCAACAGGCTTAGGAACGATTTGCTAAGCATATGTTCTGAAAGTGTTTTTTTCTGTGAACATTTCTTTAGTGTTGAATCGTAGCAGTTAGAATATTGTAAGTGTATCTTTCACTATAAACCTGCAAAGTGTAATCATAGCTGTTTTGAATGTACACACACTAGTTAAGAAGCTGTGCACTTTAAGTGTGATGGTGTAATAGTATGAGACTAGTACAGAATATTTTGAAATATGATGAAAGTACTTTGCAAGCTTCTTATTTCAGTAAGTGCAGTTACTGTGACAACAATGTACCTTGAGATGCAGCCTTTATTCAGCTTGGGTGTGGGTTTACATGGGTTTGGAGGAATGTGCTGTTAAAAACTATAGCTTGTTTAAATGACCAGGTGTAGTGGACTAAAGAATTTTGGCAGTAAGCACAGATGCACTGTGACAGTAAAGTTTAGAGGACACATTGTAACAGATCTTGTGTAGATGGCCCTGTTATTAGTCTTGATTCTGCCTAGGGGTTTGTGTATACATGGATCTCTCGCTCTCCAGCTGTCCAAATAAAAAAAAAAAAAGTTCCTAAAAAAAGATGTTGAACAGCAGACCTAGGTTTTGCCTTACTGGCTTTCATTGTTAACATAATTTACCGTAGGAACTAAGTATTCAAATCAAAACCATGTGACATGCCCTCCACCAATCAAATTATATAATCAATTCAAAAACATTTCAATTGCTTATCAGCATTGTTACAAAAAATTGAAAACTGCAATTGTTAATTTCCCCCAGGACTGAATGGTGAAGTGATTTAAGCTTCCAATAAAACAATCCATCTCCACCCCTTATTACAGACTTTGGTTGAAATCTCATCAGCCACTCTATCTACTGCCATAAATACATATCTAGCACCACCATGTATTTTATTGACATTTGATACCAAGGTCTGACTGGGTAGGAGCGAGTTTTCAAAAGAGGCTTGGGGAGCAAAGCTCCAAAGTGTTGCATAACATCTCATCCCTGGTTTGGCACCTATGTCTGTAATGGACACAGGCAACCTGTAAATGGTTCATCATCCAGGCCACTGTTTAAATGTTTCATCTCCCAAACCCCTGCTTACACTTACAAAGGGTATATGTCAAAGATTTGGAATGCATGGCTAGGCTTAAAAAGGCCCTTGTGGTAGTTAGCCTAGTAAACACCTATGAACCTATAAAAACACCTATGAACCTATAAAAATTAGTCTTTAAAAAAAGAAAAAAAGAAAACAAGTTCAAATGATACCAAACGAGACACATGAAAACATTTTGCTAGAGTAGATGCAAGTTGGTGATTTAATAGAGAGGTTGTAATCAGTTTGGTGAGAAATTAAAGGAAAGTTAGCATAATACAAACAGGAATTGCAATACGAATTAAGAAAGTCCGGCTTTGGGTGTATTTAGAAAAAGGCAGAGAAAAATTGATGGAAATAAGTGAGTTAAGGGAAAGTAAGACTAGGTTTTTGTTAACGTTGAGTTTTGTTTATATATTGCACTTTGATCCCTTTTACACGATCTCTGACGTATAATGCTGTAAGCTGCTTAAAAGTGCACAAAGCCTGACATGCATAAAAACACACCAGTGGCACATAGTGTAAACCATGTATTTTGAATTGGTCAATATTTCTAATATAAAAAATTACTGGTATTTGCAGCAGAAAAGCTGTTGCCTTCTAAAAATCCATTCACAATACTAATGTCTTTCATATTATGTACTATCTGCTTTCCTCTTAATGTTTTAGGGATTGGATCCCATACCATACTTTTAAAAGTAAAACATTCACCTATATCTTTACTCCTACAACTTGCACGTTAAACAAAAAAAGTTGTAGCATTGATGGAAGTAACTCTCTTTAAGAACACACTCCACTAACAACCTGTAAACAAGTATTACTAACATTAATAATGCAGAGCTACTCGTAACCAGATTACAACTAAACCAGAACAGTCTAAATCCTTCTAGGAAACAATTCCACTACAGTCTGTCATTCTCCAAAATGTCACACAAGCCATATCACAGGAAACCATTATTGCAGGAGACCTTAACGGACTGGATGACATGCAACTCTGAAAATCCTCATAACTACCTAAACCTTTCTCACCCAACTAGAATTGGCAAGAGAACAGATGGTCTATTTTGGACTGGTTCTTAACTAATAAACCTCAGTATTACCAAATTACCAAATAACAGGGCATCTCCCAGTGATCACTTCGGAACCTACTTACTGAGTAATCACAGTAGCCCTACTAAACTAATCTACTTCCAAGTTCGTAATAAGAAAAATTTTATCTTGCAGATTCTACTTAATATTGAAAAAATAGACTGGACTCGTCTTAAGCAACTGGCCTTATGTGCTGCTGTGCAACACTTCAATGGCACCTTCCTTACTATTCTAAACAGACTTGTACCTCCAAGAACAGGTCGTGTCAAAGCCAACTACACACCATGGTTAACCCATGAGACTCGTACCCTCTTAAAACAAAGGGACAAAGCATGGCAAACTTGGGCAAAAAATAAATCCCTCAAAAAACGTTTAATTTACCAGCAACTTAGAAACAGTGCCAAACAAATTAAACTAGGCAAACACTAATATTCTAATTTACAATGGAAATACAGAATGAATCCACAAAAATTCTGGAACACAGCATATTTCATCCGGGTACCCCCCCCCAACTTGCCTGATAACACACACTATTGCTGAACAATTTAACACTTTTTTCACTGAGTGTTTAACACTCAGAATAACAAGTCTCCCACAATGCCAACACCCAACAATCCAAGCAATGTTGTAGATGCATTCTCATTTCAGACTGTCCCAAAACAAACTATTGCAAAACTATTGAAGGTGAAACCCACTTCACTGGCTGCAGATAACTTGCCAGCAGAATAGCTAAAATTAACAGCAGATGTCCTTGCCTTCCCTGTGCCCAATACTTATAAACCACTCTATAACAGAACAGTATGTCCCAGCTATTTGGAAAATTGCATATATTACGCCATTACACAGAGGAGGCAATTCAACAGAACTAACAAACTACCAGCCCATTGCTATACTTTCACCACTTTCTAAAATTCTGGAAAGATGTATCCACCTACAATTTAAATACCTAAATAGTCTCTCATCACAGCATGGATTCTGACCATGTCCTAGCACTGCTGCTCTTCCAAGTTTCACTAATACTATAAATAAATTCAGAGATGATGGCAGAATAGTGTCTTCAGTCTTTATGGACATGTCTAAAACATTCAATGGTTTCCTATCCTAAGTTACTTTCCATTCTGAATAATCTTAATATCAACCCTGATGCTGTTAACTGGTTTCAAAGTTATCTGTCTAGCTGCCAGCAAGCTATGAAATGGAAGCAAGATCTATCCCCACTCCTTCCTATTACACTTGGGAGTCCCTCCGAGTTCAGTCCTGGGGCCCTTCAGCATATTCATAAATTATCTTAATACTGCCTACTGTCAAGCATCTATCATACAATACACAGATTCAACCCTCATATATGCAACATCCACAATAACTCACTTTAGTCACAGCTTTCTCTGATATTGAAATGTGGCTAGCAAACTCACAACTCATTCTCAGTCCTAATAAAACTAAACTTATGATCTTTCATCCATTTAAACCTACTAACCTCCCAGCTAACATTTGTCACTGCTGGTAATTCTAGGATTTTCCCGGATTCCCAAACTAAACTATTAGGCATCATAATTGACCGACTAAAATGTGACATACACATTTCTAACACAATCAAAAAGGTTCACAAGAAAATGGGAACAATGTGTAGAAACAAAAAATTCTTAAGACGCTGCAAGAGTAGCCATAGCTAGAACCTACCTTCCCTCTTCACTCTTGCATGCATCCCCCATACTTATCAACCTCAAGTCAGTGCTAGGTAAATTAGAATCCTGTTAGAGTAAGATTGCCAAATTTGCAACAGATTCCACACATTCAACCCATCACTGTCAATGCCTATTCAACCCATCACTGTCAATGCCTCAAAAATCTTTCTTGGTTGGAGCTACCTCCTGTTATAAAGTGTCACCAGTTAGTAATGGCTCACAAAATAATGCACAATCTTGACAAAATACTTTCCCTAAAACTTCTGCAACTGTGTTCTAACATTCATAATCTTCGATCTAACCAACTTACTCCAGGTAACCAAAGTGTCCAATACAGCAGGTAACTCTTTTTACTCTAATTTTGTTGCCAAAAATTGGAATACCCTTCCACATAGTATTAGATCCATAAGCAGTCTTATTTCAAAATATCTCAAGACACTTATTTGAATCCTGGCTTTGCACATGTAACTCCAGGTTAATTAACTTGGCACTACTTGTATAATTTGGCTGTACGTGCTAACGCTGTTAACATATTCCTTGTAATAACACTACTTAAGTAGTTACATTCCTAGCTGCAATTCTCACCATGGAAGTATTACTGACTGCACTACTTTGCCTGTTATTCTCTCTACTTAATTTCCTAACTAATGTTATGTTCCTCCACATATATAAATTCAACCATATTTTTGTCTAAATTCAACCATATTTTTGTCTATATTCAAACGTTTAAAGTATTCTGTTTGATGTGTATATTTTTGTTTTTAAATTTTTATCCTGTAAATATGTTGTCTATAATTTAGATTACTTGATGTGATGACTTTGTATTTAAGCTTAGACTGGAGCTTTTCTCCCGGGCCTCCGCTGAAAATGGGCACTGTCCCAGTCAGACCACTCCGGTAAACAAATGTAAAATAAAAAATGGTTTCATTTTATCTAGATTTGTTTTTGCAATTTTATCCAAAACTGATTTAATGCGTTTGCTGTTAGTGCAGTAAGTAGTAGTAAACCTACATTTAGACTCCACTCCCTTCTCTGAGGATAGCTTAGAATGCTCTCCTTACTTAATGTTCTGAACTTCCCTTCCAGCTTTCGTAATTGTATCACTGTACTGTCTAGCTTTTAAAGAAATTTAAAATTTCAGTCTTCTTTCCATCCTTTGTAGTATAAATTCTTTTTAGCCTGATAAATTGATATTTAGATGTATTGTCAGTGTGTATACATGTGTATGCATATGTCTGTGTGTGTGTATATGTATATGTATATGTGTATATATATATATATATATATATATATATATATATATATGTGTGTGTGTATGTATATATATATATATATATATATATATATATAATGTGTGTATACAGATGTGTATGTGTGCGTGCATGTATATACATACAGGATGGCATTTTTTGTCAGGAGTTGTCAGTTTATATTCTCCTAATTCATCCTTCCATGCCTGTACATCTAGGAAATCTATATCTGTAGAACTACATATTGTAAAACTTCAACTATACAGGTTGATTAAATATCTTTACCATAATATCCTAATTCTTCTGTTCCTTTCTAAATTATCCCAAAAATATTTCCATAACCATAATGTAAAGCCTAGAACTTTCTTTCAATAATCCCATGAAGGTAGCATGTCTACGTGCAAAAGTTGCACCCATTGCTTTACCACTTTTTTCCTATTATGGCGAAAAATGTTTACAAATGCCGGTTAATACCTATTCCAATATTGCCAGTAAGAAATAACTGCAAATATGGCCAAGAGAATTTTATTTATCTAAAAAATACCTTGCTACTCTTAAGCCCTCTTTATTGGGTATGCTGGTGTACAACTCCTGCACATGTAATACACACCCTTACCAAAGGGTGTGTATGTATCTTTGTCCTTTCTAAAACATTGCAAAACTTTTATTTTAAATTTTAATGCAATATGGGAAGGACTGGCTTCATATATTTTTCTAAGTTCAGTTAAGGAATCCCTGCATTAAACTATAGGTCTGCCTGGGGAGGGATAATTCCTTATGCATGTTTTGGAGCAGATAGAGTAGCTGTGGTGTCAGTTTCAACCTTTAAATGCTGTTTATCAAAAAAAAAAAAGAATTTGTGAAACATGAAGTACCTGGTAAAGGTGCATTTCAATGTATTGCTGAAACCACTTTTCATATACTGACCAGTAACATTAAAAAAGAGCACAACTTTTTGGCATCTTAAACTTTAAAAGGATATCTAAAGTAAAATAAAATACTAGGAACAGAACATGCTTGAACCAAATAAGAATGTTGAAACTACATGCAGTCAGATACATAGTTTTTCTGCCTCAGCAAAGTATAATGAATTAAGTATAGAAAGGAGATTCAACAAGTCGAAAGTGTCAAACTAAACAAGACTTTGTTTATTGGGGAAAGAATGTTGCATTTACCTGGAAAAACACGGAAAAGGAATGTAAATTAAAGGTGCTCAGGCAGTCAACAGGCTAGAGAGAAGGGGAGAGTTGAGTCTATCTGAGGTAGTTTTGAATTAACTAGGATTCTACCATGGAAACTTCAAGTTCATAGGTTCATAGGTTTATACTAGGCTATCTGCCCTAAGGCATTTATAAGCCTAGCCCAAATTTTTGTGGCTTACGCCACCCCTTATATGAAAAAATACTGTGCCCATTAGTTTGTTGTGCCTCTGTCCAGCAGTGACACAGATATGATTCCCGGGGTAAACCTACGATCTCCCATCCACAGGTCTAGATTTCTCTTGAACAGAGTCAGCGAGGTGCTCTACCTCACATGGACTGGGATTTTATTCCACAGCATAGGGAGTCTGAGTGATAAATCTATCCCTCCAGCACGTCCTATTTATATCCGTGCTAAGGTTTAAGTCGCTTGCTCTAGTGGTTTTGGTGGATTTGGATTTTTTGGGGTGGAGCATGTCCATTAATTCCGGGTTGGACATGGCCTTGTATGTCAGGCACATGTCACCTCTGAGCAGACGGTATGCGACTGAATAGAGCTGGAGTTTCTTCAATCTGGCAGCATATGACAGATTTTGGAGTCCCTTTATCCTTTTGGTGAGGAACTTTTGGGGTCTCTCCCTTTGCTGCAGATGTCGGGTGAGATACATCCCGAATGGGGCATTGTACTCTATCATTGGTCTGATAAGTGAAGAGTACAGGGGAACAATGACCTCACTAGATCTGGATGTGAATCCCTTCATGATCAGGTGGGCAATGTAGAAGGTCTTTCTAACCACTTTAGCAATGTGAGTGTCAAAAGAAAGGCCACTGTCAACCTGGGTCCCCAGATCCCTGATAACCTCTTCTGTGCTTAGTGGATTGCCACCTATATGGTAGCTTGGGGTTACCTTGTTTTTCCCGAAGGGTATGACTATACATTTTTTGGCGTTTAACTTCAGGCCATGGCTCTGGCACCAGCTATCTGTTTCCGTGAGTCCCTTCTGAAGGATATCCGTGTCCGATGCACTTTCCACTATGGCCCAGTTTGCAGTCGTCTGCAAACTTTGTCAGCCAAAGTCCTCCCATGTTGACCTGTACTTCTGAGAAGTAGATGCCAAACAATAGGGGCCAAGGACCGAGCCCTGTGGGACACCACTTGTGACCGGCTTGGAGTCTGACACAGCGCCAGCAACTCTAACCCTGTGGGTTCTGTCCTTAAGCCAGTTTGCAACCCATCTTGTGACATATGGGTTTACATTTAAGCTGGTAAGTTTTTCTACAATACCAGTGGGGTATTGTGTCGAAAGCCTTTGCAAGGTCAAGGTAGGCTGTATGGACTGCCTTCCTCATCAATGGCCTTGGTGACTGTTTCAAGAAGTCGACCAAGTTCAAAAGGCATGATCTTCCCTTGACAAAGCCAAACTGGGTCGGGTCCAATGTCTGCAAGTCCCCTATATCTTTGTTTATGAGCTCCATTATGATCCTCTCCATAGCTTTGCAGACTAGACTTGTTAAGCTTATGGGGCTGTAATTACCAGGGTCCGTGAGGCGCCGCCTTTGTGGAGTGGGACCACAGTTGCCGTATGCCACTCCTTGGGCACGTATCCTGTGGTAAGGCTGAGATTAAACAGCTGCCTTATGTGCGGGTTTAATTCCTCATTTAGCTCATGTAGCACACAGCCGGGGACACCATCCGGTCCCATTGATGCTGTGTTTTTAGCTTTAGAGAGAGCAGCTTTCACCTGCGCATTTGAGATGTCCGGGAGGCTACACTCGGCTGGGATAGTTATCTCTCCTTTGGGGGGGAGAGGGGGGTGAAGTTTGCACTGAACCTGTCTGCCAGTATGTTGGCAATGTCTGTGGGTTCAGTGATTTTTGTATCATTTTGGACTAATTCTGAGCATATCTGGGAGTTTACACCCAGGTTCCTAACATAGCTGAAGATTGTCCTCTGAATCCATGGCAATTTTTCTCTCAAAATTGGCCTTAGTTGATTTTGAGTGCTCGTATTTTTTTACTGATAATGATCAGGGGTGACTTCCCTTTTATGGATTTTGTTCTATCATGTAATAGCTTTCTCCTCTTATTGTAAAGTTTGTTAATGGCTGGGGTCCACCAGACTGGACGTTTGCCCTTTGTGGAAAGAGTCTTGGTTTTATTTGGGATTGCCTGATCCATGCAGTCCTGGAGGTGTTCATAGAAGGCATTTGTAAGGGCTTCCGCAGCTTGGGTTGTGGTTTCCTCTGGCTCAGGGGCCTTGAAGGATACCACACCAGTCTTGAGTAGTGTGAAGTTTGCTTTAGAGAAGTTCTTCACTATGGTCTTTTTGTTTGGGGTGGGGCGGGATGTGGATTTCCAGTGAGATTAGTTTATGATCAGATCTCACCAATGAGGGATATACATCCGTGTGGAGCATTTTGTCCCCATGTTTGTGACAATGAGATCTAGTATATTTTCTCCTCTCGTGGGAACAGTGACTAGCTGTTCCATGGCATTTGAATTTATGAACTCCAGGAACCGTTGGGCTAGAAAGTTAGGGCTTGAGTAATGTTCCCAGTCTATATTCGGGTAGTTGAAGTCACCCAATATGATGGTGTTTGGAGATACATTTATACCCTCCAGTGTCTTCAGGAAGGCTGTGTGGGGTTCCTGAGTTTGAGAGGGTGGCCTGTAGCATGCTACAATTTGTAGAGCAGTTTTGCCTATGGTTAGTTGCACCTGGATGGTTTCCGAAGCTTCGTGCGTTGCCACCAACCTGGAGGTGTGGGTATCCTTTATGAATATGGATACACCCCCTCCTTTTGTACAAGTACAGATACTGTGCCAAAAATAACTGAATTCCATGCTTTGAGCAAGAGAAAGTGTAACAAGACTAATTTTCACTAGGGGATATAAATGTAAATGTGGAGGCAGAAAACATGCCAGTAATGTGCACGTTGTTGGCACAAGTGAAATCAAAGTACACAGACTGAAATTGTTTAACAAAGTTTTACCTGATTAATCTGTACTAAATAAAAGTTTGGGTTATGTTTTGTCACACTTTCCCATTTTCAGGTGGCCAGTAATTTAATTTAGTAGAGTACTGAATTTAAAATTGGTATGCCCACGCATCCAAGTGTTGTAGTTTCCTTCGTTTACGTTTTACCCCCACCAACCATCCAGAAGTCAAATTTTGGAAGGGCAATTTTGAATGAATATAACAAAGCAAAATTAACTATTAAATTATGGTCACAACATAGTTTGGGAAAGAGCCTTAATACAGCTAAGCCAGAATAAACTGCTTGTAATTACTACAGCTGAGAAGGGTGGGGCAGTAGTTGTCTGGTCTAATGAAGGCAAAGTGGGGAAACGTGGATAAATTTTACCAACAGGGATGATCGGTTTTTAGATTATGCACAGGGAAAAGGATTAATCAATGGGCAGCTTTCACAGCATTTAAAGGTTGGAAATCCAATGCCAGTCATTGTGTGCACCCAAAATACATAAAGGAACTGTGCCTCCTCCAGGCAGACCTACAGTTTCAGGTGGGGGTTCCTTTTAATTGAACCCCTTTCTGCATTTGTAAAGAAATGCATGAATCCAGACCTTCCATGTTGCAGTACATTTTAAAAAGACACTATGGAGTTAATGTTTTAGGCTGCATCTTTGCCCTTTCTGTCACTGATGTGTACATTCAAAGTGCAGGGGTTACATACAGGCAAAACTCCATGAGCAGGAAGGTGTTTTTGGATAAGTTACAAATATTTTCTGGGGAATGTAATTATTTCTTGGTTAAGATCTATTCCCACATTGCCACTAATAATTTCCATTATGGTGAAAAATCTTCTCTTACAAATGAGTTAAGAGTAGTGGGTGCAACTTTTCCACCCATATATGCTGTAATCTTTATGGGATTGTTGGATGACATTTGTATTATGATTGAGAGTCAATCCTTCCTTAAAATGGGGTTGTAGAAACATTTTATTGGATGATTAGTTTAGCAAGGAGGAGGAAAATCTGAAATGGTTAAGGTATTGAATCCGTCTATATGGTATGAGTTTTACAGTATGATTAGTCCTACCAATAGAAATTCCTGGGATGTAAAGGTATGGAAGGATGAATTAAGACTAGAAAGTGGGATATATCATAAACCCTTTGCTCATAACGCCTTGCTATTTGCTGGAATTTACCACTCTAAGTATTGGATAATGTACCTAAATCTGTTATGCTAAACATTTGTAGTGCACGGGATGGATATGAAAGAGGTTGAAAGATTTTAATTATCTTTAATAGCTAGACAGTGGTACAACTATTAGTAAAGCTGGAAGGGGTGTTTAAGATGGAAGTAAAGGACAGCATTCTAAGCTGTCACCAAAGAGGGGAATTTAAGAGTCTTTTGTGGAGGTATAAAATTTATACAAGGGGTAAAAATACACGTTTCTGTTTTGAGAGGATGGCATGGGCCCATAAAAAAATATTGGCAGGGAATCAGGTGGTATATCATGTGAAAGGTGCTGGTATTTTGAATTGATTTTGGCACAAAACTGCTTTTCTGCAAGTACCATTAACGTTTTTTATATTAGAAACATTGATTGTAAATCAGAATGGGTTGTTTACATTGCCATGTGCCATTGTGGCACTTTATTATGCATGTCAGACTTTAGGTACATTTTAAACCATGTATAGCATTACCCTGGCAAGTAATGTAGATAAACAAGTTAGTACATGGTGGCGCTACTTTTTACCGATGGGAATACATTGAGTGGTTGGTGTGATTTCATCCAAAAGATGACAGGCTTCTTAAGGATCAGAGATGGCTTATTTTATTAGGTTCAGGTTCATAGGTGTGTACTAGACTAGTTGCCTTTTTGGGCCATTTTAAGCCTTGGCACGTTCCTTTTTGTGGTCAAAATGTCCCATTTGGTGGTTATAGATTGGCCTTAACCCATCCCATGGTCACTAATTGTATATTACCCTTAATGATCTATGGGATCATGCCATAGATAATTTGAGGACCCATGCATTAGATTAAGCAATTAGGAGTTGCCTCTGTCTATTAGTAGCATAGGGGTAGTCCTGGGGGTAAATTCCATTTTTCCATCTATAGGTCTATGTTGCTGTTGAAAATGGACAAGGAAGAACTGTTTTTGTGTGGATTGGGAGTCTATTCCACAGCAGTGGTATCCTCTGAAATATGTTTGTTCCTCCAAACCATTCTTTTGATGATCCAGAAGAGGTTTAGATCTCTAGACTTGGTATTTCTGATGCATTTGACTTGCTGATGTGCTTTAATTTATCAGTAATAGGTTGGAGGATGCCTTATATGCTAGATACAGGTCACCTGCTAACAGTCAGTGTACTGATGTTATTCCCATGTTGCAGTATTCATACTGTTGGATTTCCAGCCCTCAGGAGTCCCGACGTCTGCTCCTATACAAAAGCTTAAGCATGACTGCTGTAGGTGCATAGAATGTTACAGGGCCAGAAACCATGGAGTATAAATATGACATTGGCACGCACAGACCTCAGAACTCTTCAGCCTCAGGCAGCTTTGACTGCTTCACTCCTACGTCTGAAGACTTCTAAAAGACAAGTACCCTGTTGGGGTTTGCCTTTTTCTGAGTGACTTAAGCTTTAGCTTGGTGGTTGTAGTTGTTTTCATTAGCCAATGTCTGAGAGAATAAATGTAGTTGCGGGTGCCAGATTCTGCACAAAGACTCCACTGTGTCTTTTTTGCTTAGGCAAAGAGCACAATCATAAAGCCTGCTCTATTTGCTAAACCTTTGTACCTAAGACCTTGCGCAGCTGTCGGGCCGATTTCTTTTTAGAAAACCAAAGGCTTAAATGCCTCGCGCTTTAGGGATGGATCCCGAGTTGGCCACTCAAGCTGAACAACCTCAGAAGGCAAAGGTTTGCAGGTCTTCTCCAGATGCCACTCCGCCTTCGAATGTTCCACCGACTACCATTTTAGGGGCTGAGGGACACCCGATTATTCTGGTTCTGATGGATGTTCTTCATTCCACATTGCTGCAGTCCTAACTATAGGGTAGTCCGCTGTCCAGTCGGCCCGAATACCAAAGTATATGGCGGTACTATGCGCATGACCGACGTCATATCCTCAGTCTTTTTTGCCGCATGGTCCGATGCAGAAGCAGTTTTTGCGAGTGCAGGTTGGCGTTCTGAAAGTTTCTGAAGTCAGAGTTTCAGACCGAATCAAAGTTGGCTAAGTACCCGTTGGGGAATATTTTGGTTTTTCTTGCCTCAGTATTTAACCGGATGTCAGAAAAAGTGAATAACTGTATTTCTTGTGGGAAACAGATACCTCATAGGGATTACCATACTTTGTGTATACCTTGTTTAGGGCCTGAGCACGACGTTGTTGGATGCCGCTCTTGTGCTAGATTTAACAAACGCACTATTAAGAGAAGGTTAGACTGTGCCAGGTTAGTGTTTGGGAAGCGTTGTAATTATAAAATGCCGTCGGATGCTCCGCCCGCTTCAGCCAAAAGCGCAAGGACAAAGCAGGGAAGCCTAGAGTGGAAGAACCGACAGTCCCGGACGTCGGTTCTTTAGAAGGCTCAGTGGAGCCGGAGGTTCTGCCAGGAGTTTCTTTGAGTCTCAGGGAGAAACTTTACTGTTACAGGATGTATCCTCTCAGGAAGTAGGCCAGGCTGAAGGGGCTTCTCAGGTGGCTGTTCTTCCCTCTCTTCCTAAGGTGGTTAGGGCCTCGCCTTCTGTTTCTAAGGCTTCTTTAAGAGGCAGGCCTACTTTAGCTTCAGTGGGGGTTTCTCCGAGTGTTTCAGGGTCTTTGCCTAAGAAGCATATGCTAAAAATGGCAGAGGATTTGATTCCAATGATTAGAGGTTCTATGCCCCCTCCTGATAAGAGGCCTAGGGTGGAACCTGAGTTTGAGAGTTTTGAGCAATGTTCGAGGCTTCTGAGTCTTCTGAAGACTTGCAGGAGTATCCTCCTTATTCTGATTCTGATGTGGATGATTCTACTCCTTCAGCTTCGCCTCGTGAGGATTTTTCTTTTTCAGAGACTCTGCATTCCATGAGGGAGCATTTTAAATGGGAAGGTCAAGATTTCTCTGATTCCAGGAAGAGGCTTAGAGAATTCTTGTTTTTACCCCAGCATAGGCCTTTAGCTATACCTCCTGTTCTGAATGTGGTAGAAGATGTTTTTTGGTAGAAGATGTTTTTGCAGAGGCTTCCCTGAATCCTGACTCTTTGCCTCCTGCCCCAGTTAAACCGGATAGGTACTATAGGGTGCCTGAAGCCCATAAGTATCTTTTTAAGAGTCCTAGGGCAGACCCAGAAACTGTCTCTCAGGGGCCTAAAGGTGTGAAGGCTTCTGTGGTTAAAAATCCTGTTCCTCCTGATAAAGAGGCAAGGGCTTTGGATAGATGGGGAAAGAAAGTGTATACTTCTTCCACTTTAGCCATGAGGGCGTTGAATTGTCAGTTTCATATGGTAAAATATCAGAATTATTATCTCCTTTCACAATTGAAGTCTAAGGTGGATGCTCTGGCTCAAGGTATTGAGTGTAAAGAGTTGCAGGATTTAGTTCATGTTTCTGAACAGGTGGGTAAGCATTCCTTGCAGTGTGGTTTTGATGCTGTGCAGGCCTCCTTGAGGGTGGCTGCCACTGGTTCTGTTCTTCGTAGGCACGCCTGGTTGAGGGATCAGAACTTAGCTGAGCATGTTAAGACAAGGATTTTGGATGCTCCTTTACAGTCTGATGTGTTTGGTTCGCCTGTGGAAGCAGTTTTAAAGAAAATGGAGGACAAGGCTAAGTCTATGCAAACTGTTAAGGATTTTTTGCAGGTGCAGCCTCCAAGTTTAGTAGAAATTGGCCTACTAAGGGGTGGACTTATCCTGCTTATGATTCCCAGTCTAGGGGTAGGTCTAGACGTGGTAGAAGCAGAGCTCAAGGTTCTTTTAGGCCTAGGACAGGAGTTCACCTGCTCAGACTTCTGGTGAGGGCAGGGGTCAGTCCTTTCGTAAGCAGACCCAATGACCTGCCTTTTCAGCTGCCAGTACATTCTCGCCTGGCAGCACCTTTGGGAGGAAGGCTGTCTCTTTTCAAAGAAAATTGGGATTTAATTACCCAAGACAGATGGGTTCTGGATATCATTCACCACGGTTACAGGTTTTATTTCCATACCTTGCCTCCTTTCAAAGGCATGCCAGACATTCCTCCTCTACAAAGAACAGAGGCTCACAAGCAAATTTCTCTGTTGCTCCAAATAGGGGCCATTCAGTCAGTTCCTGTGCCAGAAAGGGGCCTAGGATTTTATTCTCGCCTGTTCCTAGTACCAAAGAAGGGGAACACGTGGAGACCAATTTTGGATTTATCTATCCTCAACACTTATCTGGACATTCCCAAGTTCAAAATGTTGACGTTACAACAGCTTTTACCTCTGCTGGGCAAAGATCACTGGATGGTAACTTTAGATCTCAAGGAAGCTTACCTTCATGTGCCAATAAGACTAAGTTGCAGGAAGTATCTGCGTTTTAGCTGGAAATTCTCATTATCAGTTCTCTGCATTGCCCTTTGGCTTATCTACTGCCCAGAGTATTCACAAAGGTTCTGGCTCCAGTGATAGCTTACTTCAGGCTGAAAGGAATTCAAATCTATCCTTACTTGGACGACTGCCTGATTCTGGCTCAAGAAAAGGAAGACCTTCTACAGCATTTGGAATATGTCATAGCAGTGCTAAGATGCCTAGGGTATTCTGTGAATAAAGTCCAGTCTAGTACCCTCTCAAGACATGTGCTTTCTGGGTGTGAGACTGAATGCAGCAGCCCAGATGGCCTTTTTAACCCCGGACAAACAAAAGAATCTTTCCAGTTACTTCCATCAGCTATCTCTTCAGTCCGGGCTGACTGCAAGGACAGTCCTTCAAGCCTTAGGGTTCATGGCATCTTGTATTCTGGTGCTTCCCAATGCCAAACTGCATATGAGGAAGCTACAATGGTATCTCAAAAATCTGTGGACACAGCACTGCCAGGATTTGGACACTGTCATTCAAATAATACCTTGCATTCAAAAGGAATTTTTGTGGTGGGCTCAGGAATGTCACCTAAACAAGGGACTCTCTGTGACCCGGCCAGAGGCAAGTCAGATTCTAACGACAGATGCCTCAGACATTGCTTGGGAGCTCATCTAAATGGAAAGTGGATACAAGACAAGTGGCCTGCCAGACTACAGCATCTACATATCAACATGAAAGAGATGTTAGCAGTCCAGTTTGCATTAATGGCTTTCAAGGAGTTACTTCTTCCAGGGCAGGTGTTGATTCTAACAGACAACACAACTGTCATGTGGTACATCAACAAACAAGGGGGAACACATTCTTACCCATTGTGCAGACAAGCAATGATTTTATGGGAGACTGCGCTCAGCTTGCAACTAACTCTTCAGGCAAGGTTTCTGCCGGGAGCACAGAACTCCTTAGCAGATGTGTTAAGCAGACAAATCATGGATCCCCACGAGTGGAAACTGGATCTTCATGTATTTCAAAAATTGACAGTGTCATGGGGAACTCCAGACATAGATCTGTTCTCTTCTCCAATAAACCACCAGCTGCCAAAGTTTTGCACGAAGGGATTTAATCACACAGCTTGGAAAGTGGATGCTCTTTCTTTCAGTTGGAAAAATCTTCATGTGTATGCTTTTCCACCTCTGCCTCTTCTCCCAAAGGTGCTTCTAAAGGTCAGACAAGACAAGCCAAGGATGATTTTGATAGCTCCAGATTGGCCTCGGCAGCACTGGTACCCATTACTGAGGAGTCTGGTAAGGAAGCCTCCATGGCCTTTACCCTTGATTCCACACCTGTTGTCTCAGAGGGACGGTCGTCTGCTCAATGTCAAGCTTCACTCTCCATCTAACAGCCTGGCATATTCTGTTTTGAAAGACAGCAGGTCTCAGCTTCCTCAAGTTTTAAATGTGATTATGGAAGCCAGAAGACCTAGTACAAGGAAAGTGTACAGAAAAATGGAAGAGATTTTTATTTTGGACTGCAGCAAAGAATTTGGAGATTTCTGAGCCTAATTTGAGTGTGGCTCTTCAATATCTTACTGAGTTATTGGACAAAGGTTTGTCTTTCTCTTCCATTAAGATTCATGCTGCAGCAATTTCAGCTCACTATGATTGTGACCCACCATTGTTTTCACATCCTTTGTTCAAGCAATTTCTTAGAGGGGCAAAGAATATAAGACCCCCATGAGAGCTCCTACTCCTGCTTGGGACCTCAATTTTGTGTTTGAGAAACTTACTCTACAACCTTTTGAGCCTCTACTGCTGAACTGAAATACTTGTCATGGAAGACTGTTTTTTTGTTGGCCATTACTTCTGCTAGAAGGGTTTCTGAGTTGCAGGCCCTTATGGCGGTTGAGCCTTTTGATTTTCATAAGGATAGGGTATCATTACGTACTAATCCTTCCTTTATGCCTAAGGTGGTTTCTAGTGTGGCTTTAAACCAAACTATTCATTTGCCTACTTTTTATGCAGATCCCCAAAATAAAGGGGAAAAGATTTTGCACACTTTAGATGTACACAGGCAATTGCGTTATTTAAGCAGGACTAAGGATTTTAGGCAGTCTCAGCAGTTGTTTGTTTCTTTTGCTTTGAGTTCGCAGGGCAAGCCTGTGTCAAAACAAACTATTTCTAGGTGGATTGGGTTTTGCATTGCATTTTGTTATTCCCATCATGGCAAGGAGATTCCAGCTGGGATTAGGCCTCATTCCACTAGGGCTACTGCCACTTCAACAGCATTTCTAAGGGGGGTGGCAACTAAGGATATTTTGGAGGCAGCTACTTGGAGTTCAGTGCATACTTTCTCTAAGCATTACCACCTTCCTCTCTACTCTAAGTCTAGGGCTGGTTTTGCCACAGCTATTTTGCAAGGCATGTTATCAGCTCCTGCTTCCTTATGATTTGCCAGCCTCCCTTACCTCTGCTTTGGGATTCTACCCAATAGTTAGGACTGCAGCAATGTGGAATGAAGAACATAGTACAGTTTTGTACCTACCATAAATGTAGATGTTCGAGGATCCACATTGCTGCAGTCCAACCTCCTTCCCCTCTGTGTTTAGGGGTGGTTGTGTAGGTGAGATTATATTCTGGTACCTTTGTATATATTGTATATATTTTTGGTGCAGGTATGTTTGGTGTTTTTGGTTTTGGCCTTGTCTTTTTAGGGTCTTCTGACATCTGGGGCAAGAAAAGACTGAGGATATGACGTCGGTCATGCGCATTAGTACCCTGGCGCATTGGGACGCTTCTAATGCGCCGCCCCGTGACAGCTACTTTGGTATTCAGGCCGACTGGACAGCGGACTACCCTATAGTTAGGACTGCAGCAATGTGGATCCTCGAACATCTACATTTATGGTAGGTACAAAACTGTACTTTCCTCTAGAAGATGCCATGTCAGCCACGAAAGGCACGTCAGTGAAGTTGATACAGATGTCTGCCATAACCAAGGGGGAACCATTGCTTGACCAGCCAGCCGAAACTTCTACTCCAGCGCAGGCCTCTGTTTCCTTCCCTACCCGGATACTCACTCCTACTAAAAGGAAACTGAAAAAATACTTGAGCCTGATGCCTCAAGCAGCCCCAGACTAGGAATCTTTCACTTTCTCTGATGCAAGCCTTTATGGCACTTAGGCCTACAGGCCCTACTCCCACTAGCATCCCTGTGCTGAGTCCTAGTCCAGCCTCTGCCTCCTCCCTGCCTTTAACCTCTTCTCAGCAAGTAGTTACTCAAGAAGACCCTGACCAGTGTTACTCCTCCTGAGGAATCTGTCTCCTATGCATCTCATATTGCCTCTCCCATAGACTATTACTCACCTGAAGAGGACTCTATTGAAGGACTCCCTACCTGAGAACTTATCATTTGTGGAGACTATTTCAAAAATGAGTGTATTTCAAGTGGGATAAGTTAGTCTGTGAAACCCAGAAGAGATGCTTCTACAGCTCTACTCCCCTTCACCTTCAGCCATCCCTCCCATCCTCCCAGCTTTCTTGTATGCCTTCACTTCTGTTTCCAGGAACCCAGACTCTCAACCTCCTGCCACTGAAAGGCTGGGTAGGTTTTACAAAGTCCTTGACGACAAGCTCCTTATAAAACCACCCCTGGCCGATCCGGTTATTGTGCAGTATCAGGCAGTCTAGGCAATTGCCTTTTGCCTCTACTGCCATCAGACAGCAAAACCATGTACAGAATGGGAAAAAAGGTATACACCTCTCTACCCTAGCCTTCAGGGCTATAAACTACCAAACACATATGAAGTTTGCCATAGACATGGTTTCTCAGGCCCCACCTTGTTGGCTACCACCAGACTGTCTAGCCATATCTGACATTTCCTCCAAATTGCCCCTGGTGACCCAAGTAGCCAGACACTATCCACTGCAGCTATGATGCAGCAGAAGCAGTTGCCAGATCTACTGCCACTGTCAACCTTGCACAGATACTCCTGGCTCAGATTACAACCTCTGCCAGATGATTTTAAAGCCAAGATCATGGATGCTCCTCTGGATAACCTTCTATTTGGCAAGAATGCTGCAGAACCTTTTAAAAACTTGCAAGAAAAAAGCAAGGAACTACAGGACATAAGCACTTCCTGGTGTCTCTAGTGCCCAGATATTACAGGAACTATCCAGCCAAAACATCCTTTGTCAGAAGGGCCCCTTCCACCTCTTGCCCTTCTATGGCCAGACCACGAGGAGTACCTCTGAGACAACCTTATCCCAGACCCCCTCAACCACAACCCCCCCCCCCCCCAACAAACAGCCCTTTCCAGATAGAGGGGGACCTTCCTCTGTGTGACTGCCTTGCCCAAGTGCCCCTGTCCGCCCGTCTTACCCAATGCCTCCCCTTCAGCAAAACCATCACTAGAGATCTTTGGGCTCTTTCCATCCTCCAAAAAGGATACTTTCTTTCCTGGAAGGAAATCCCTACACCAATAAGGATTCCTTTCCCTCCCAAAACTCAACTTCTACTTCCTCCAATCCTGCAGGAGCTACTCTCCCAAGGAACCATAGAACCAGGTCCCTCAGGACAGGAAGGACTAGACTTCTACTCCCTCCTTTTCTTAGTCCCAAAAAAGATGGCCCTTGGAGACCTATCCTGTACCTCGCATACCTAAACCTGTTCCTACAGGTCCCCTCTTTCAAACTCTTATCCCATCCCATCTCAAGACTTTATGGTCATTCTGGATCTAAAGGATACATACCTGCACATCCCAGTCAGACCCTCACTCAGGAGGTTCCTACACTTTTCTGGGAGCTCTTCTCATTTTCAATTTACTGCATTGCCTTTTGGCTTGTCTGTGGCACCCAGAGTTTTTATCAAGTGCTTAGCCCCAGCCATCACCCATTGCAGAACCAAGGGAATACAAGTCTACCCTTACTTGGACGACATCCTAATATTGGCAGAATCAGTCCACCCTTCTGGCAAATCTCCAATTCATCATGTCCCTGCTAAACAACCTGGGTTTCACCCTTAACCTTCAAAAATCCTTTCTTCTCCCACAACAGGACAAGGTTTTCCTTGGGTGCAGAATCAGAACAGATTTAATGAGTTCCTTCCTACCACCAGACAAGGTACAATCCCTCTCCTCCCATTTTAAGTCTATTGACAGAATCACACCCAAGTGCAAGACGGTTTCTACAAACTATAGGTCTCATGGCTGCCGCCATCCCCATGCTCCCACTAGCAAGGATGCACATGAGGAAATTCCAATGGTACTTAAAGAATGTTTGGTCACAGAGCCAACAACCTCTAGGCAAACTCCTCCCCTTCTGCCTTGTATAAAATTAGAGCTGAAGTGGTGGATTCAGCAGGTTTCAAACAAGCAGGGAATTCCTCTACAGTTCCCTCCCTCTTATCAGTCTGTGCACACAGATGCATCAGACCTAGGATAGGGAGCAACCCTGCAGGGTTACTGGGTACAACATTGCTGATCCCCTGCCCCACAAAAACAGCACATCAGTGTCGGGGAAATGACTGCTGTCCTAGCTCTAAAATTCTTCCTTCCCATGCTGCACCCAGGGATACTTCACATTGTGACACACTACTGTCATGTGGTACCTAAACAAGGAAGGGGCAAAGACATACCAGTTATGTCGGATAACCCTACAAATCTGAAATAGCAGCAAAACGAAACCTCTTCCTGAATGCTTCATACATCCCCTCTCAGGAAAGCAAGCAAGCGGACATGCTCAGCAGAACCACCTCTCTACAACACGAATGGATGTTGCACAGGGATACCTTTCTACAGTCCACCAGTGGGGCACACCACAAGTGGATCTGTCTGCCTCCCCCCAGAACAGACGAATTAACAGATTTTGCAGCAGGACTCACCACTAGCTTGGAGAGTGGATGCCTTCAAGTGGATGCCTTCATTTTTTCACAGCAGGGAATGTTCTTGTATGACTTCCCTCTAATTCAGAGTCCTCCTGAAAATCAAGAAGGAACAACCAAAAATCTTGCTGGTGACTCCCTATTGGCCAAGGCAACACTGGTTTCCCCTTCTGTTTTCACTAGCCAAGAGCAATCACCACATGTTACCCCACAAGGTGGACCTACTAGCCCAGCAGCAAGGATCCCTCCTACACCTACAACTGTCCTTACTACAACTAACTAACTCTGTGGATGATCAACTTTTGATCCCTTTAGACACTACTCAGACATGTGATCAGTCCTGAGGGAGGCCAGGAAACCAACTACTAGAAAAAAAAACTACTTGTCTAAATGGCAGAGATTTGCAAAATGGTGTTCTCTGAGGAAACAAGGATCCATTTCTGGCAGATCCTCCACTGGTCCTGAACCATACCTGTAGACTCATTAAGGAGGGACTAGCTTATTCTTCTGTCAAATCCATCTTTTAGCCATTTCAGCTTGCTTGCCCTTACAGCCATCTCTTTCCAGACTTAATATAAAACTTTTCCTGAGGGGTCTTGCACATCAGACCACCAAGAAAACCCCACCCCCCTCCCTGGGACCTCAAATTTGTGGTGGAAAAGCTTACTCTACCCCATTTTGAGCCCACCAGCACAGCCTCCTTCAAATGTGCACATGGAAAACCATTCCATTAGTGGCCTTTGCCTTTGCTAGAAGAGTGTTTTGAATTACAGGCCCTGATGGCTTGCCCTTCTTACACCACCTTCCACAATGACAGAGTTGCCCTACACACTAATTCCTCCTTTATGTCCAATGTAGTAAACGAGCTATCCTTAAATCAGTCTATTCACCTACCGAAAATCTTCACCTCCTCTACTAACTCTGCAGAGAGGATTCTCCATTTCCTAGATGTACATAGGTAACTGAGATTCTACTTTGACAAAACCAAGTCTTTCAGAAAATCTAACCAACTGTTTGTTTCCTTCCATCCCAGGGCCTTGGGTAAGGCAGTCTCCAAACAATCTCTCTCCTTCTGGATCAGAAAATCCATCCTCTTTTGCTACTCATCACAAACCATTGCCTCAAGGAGTGCAAGCACATTCTACCAGAGGCACGACTACCTCAAAGACCTTCATGAAAGGCCTAGACACAGCCTCCATCATGGAGGCAGTCACCTGGTCCACAGTCCATACCTTCACTAAGCAATACAAGCTGGACAAGGTCTCTAGAGCCAGGGCAGGATTTGCCAGGGCTGTCCTGCAAAGATTCCTAGAATCTTCCACCTCTCTCACCTCCCAACATTCCTCGTAGCTGTGGTACTCTTCCACAGTATGAATACTGCAACAAGGGAATAGAAGGACCTAGAATAGTTGTGTAAAATCTTACCATAACCATAGATGTCCTTCTCTTCCATGTTGCAGTATTCCATCCCACCCTCCAACTCCCTGGTATTCTCTGTCTTCTCCGGTGCATCCCTTCCCTAAAGGCCACTCTTTACAGCCCTGCAGGGACATATGCTTTTGCTTCTCCTTGGCCTTAATCTCTTCTCTGGGCTTAAAGTTCTGATGTCACATTTGTACTCCATGGTTTATGGCCCTACGTGTGACGTCCCATGCACCTATGGCTGCCAGGCTTTTGCTTTTGTATAGGAGCAAATGTTGGGTTGCCTAAGGGTTGGAAATCCCACAGTGTGAATACTGCAACAGGGAAGAGAAGAACCTCTATGGTTATGGTAAGATTTTACACAACTATTCTTTGTGACTGGGCTTTTAATTGGTTCACGTAGGACATGTTTAGGCCTCTTTCTGGTAAGGTATGTCTGGATGTTCCAGTTGCACATTTCTGGACAAATACATGCCAATAATGGCATTGTATTCAATTACCTAATAAGGGCTGAGTAAAGGACCATGACATCCCCAGATCTTGACGCAATCCCTTTAAATTTTTAGAGTGGGCACAAGCTGACACCCCCCCCCCAAGGATCCTTACCAGAAATGTATCCACTACTTGGCGACAGAACACCTGGAAACTTCATGTCAAACTTTGTTTTTCCTTCTGTGGTAGGGCAGTACAGCAAAGGAAGGAAAAGCTTAACAGTTGAGGGGGGATTCTTCCTGTTGAGCCTACTCTCTCTACTTCAGATTATCCAGCTAACCAAGGGGAAAGTGGATATAGACACTCCGTAAAAATCGAAGGAAAGGACTTTGATTTGGCTGCTATTCCCAGAGTCCAAACATTCCTTGGCAATCAAATCAGTCGGCTACTTGGATCCTTTTGCTTTCTGATTGGCCCTTGTTCTCGTGGCAGCTGGTAAGCCCCAGGCTACATTTGGTGTTTTACAAGATGGGAGACTGTCCATATCTTCCTGCCTGGCTGCTTCCAACCAGTCCTACCATGAGTCTTTCAGAGCAGGATGTTGACAGCGATGAGGTTCCTTATAGCTGCTGATCAGCTTTGAGTTTTCTTGGTACAATCACCCTTGAATGTACAGAGTATAGTACCAGCCACCCCTCCTTTATCCACTCAACACCGGTCTGGCCATCTGATCTGTTGGCTTGGCACTGATCTGCCCAGCGGTACTTGTCAGGGGCCAATGGCTTTCTCCGCTTTGACCCCGACTAGATCCTCCCCTTTGTCAGCTCTAAGTTCAGAACTGGTAGAGAGATTAAGCCTTGTATTAAGTGCTGGGGAGCAGTAGTAGTATGCTTCAGCAATTCTTGCACTGAGTGCTAAACTATTTAGCACATGTCACTCCTTATTCCAGAGATTTTGATCAGATTTCCCAATCTTTCTTGGGGCTCCTGCCAACAAATGTTCAGAAGAGAGTAATCTTGGCTAATGATTATACAATGCTCATCTCATGTGGCTGATTTCTAATGTAGCCAGTTGCACAGTGAGGGCAGCAGGCACCAGGCATTACTTTATGCCAGCATGCTTAGCTGCATCTTGGCGACTTTGCATAAAGTTTCCAGATGTCCTTTTAATGCTGTTATGATGGGTACACTTTAGTCCTAAGGTCACAAACTGACGATGCCAGTAAGATGATACAACACTCTCTGCTGTTGGAATCAACTTCTCTAATCCTTCTGTTTGTAGGAATCTGAGGTTTACGAAGATGTGGTTAAGGAAGTCACTGGGATCTTGCCAGGAGACTAGTGATAGACCTCCTCATGGCAGACTGCGACATCAGAATGGACTTAACCCCAGAAAGAGGGATGGACCACAAAGTCAGTGTTTCAGAGGGCCCTTTTCTGAGAATCCCTTATACTGCCCCTGAGAGGTTGCCAGACTGGTGCAGTCTGGAGGCAGGGGTGGAGTGATTGTATCTGTACCCTCTAGTCTGGTAGGCTAAAATATATTCTTGGGTGCTGGACATTTACAGAAGGTACATAATTCCATTTTCCAGTTCTCCAAAATGATAGAGATTAGTTGCAATTGTTCCACCCAATCTGCAGCAGAAATTTTAAAGCTACTAGGAGTCATCCAGGCAGTCTGCAAAGATCAACAAGGATCCGAAGTCTATTCAAGGTTCTTTAGTCCCAAGGAAAATGGGAGACCTCAGACCTATTTTGGACAAAAGTTCAAATCCAGTTTGTGAAACTAACAATTCTGAATGGTCTCAATTCAATCCATTTTTACCTCTCCTAAGGAAGGATGACTGGATATGTTTGATAGAGCTTGGGGATGCATACTATTTCAAAGGTTTAGAGGTATTCAATGCAATTTACCTGTTTCAGGCTGGGAGCCAGTCATTAGTTCAAGGTGCTACCCTATAGTCTCGCCACAGTTTCCAGGGTGTTTACCAAGATTGCAGCAGCACTGTTTTGTCTGCTAGGGATCCAGGTATTTCTTTATTTGGATTACTGGCTACTAACAGCTATCTCTGATCTAGCATTGTCAACACAGACCTCTTGCTCTATTGTAATGCCCAATTCCAGAAGCAATCAGCATGGAAAAAAATCCACTTGCTCCTACTCAAACTGTAGAGTTCATCCAATGCTACCTGAATATGGCTTCTCAAATAGTCTTCCTCCTTGCAAGGTGCTTTGTCCCACTGATGGCTTCAACTCTGAGGCATTCTCCCTAAGGCTGTTATTTCAGATGCTAGGTTTAATGGCTTTGACCATTCCATTGGCTCTTTGTGAGATGTCACGAGTGCTTAGTGGACCTTAGTGGTGCAGTGGTCACAGGCTTGCACTAAAAGATATGAAGCACTCCAACTTGCAGAAACAATGTGTCTTGGTGTCTAACCTCTCCATTGACAGAGGCTTCTGTTTGAGGGATCTCCCTGCGGCAGTAGTGACAACGGATGCTTCCCTCCTGGGGTTGGAGGGCACTTAGAAGGGAAACACTGTCCAAGGCGTCTGGTCTTTTAGAGGCAAAACTCCACATAAATATTCTGGGGATGAGAATGGTGGTCCTAATATTACAGACCTTCCAGGATGCTCTTCCAGGGGTGTGATGGCTATTCAGACAGACTTTCAGTAGTTTGGTATCTAAACAAGCAGGGAGAATGCACTTTCACCCTCATGTTCAAGCTTTGAGGATATGGCAATGGGCGATGTCTTCACAATGCTTTATAGCTACACACAATCCAGTGAATTCAGTGCTTCTTGCTGACAAATTGAGAAGATTTATCGTGATGCTTCATGAGTGGTCCCGGAACTCACTAGTGGCTGCAGAGAGATTCGTTCACGGGGGCAAACGGTCTTTTGCCTCCTAGCTCAAGTGCACCAGTTATTTTATCCTAGTCCCTCCATAGGGACAGTCACTGAGTGATGCTGTTGTCCATCGTTGGCCTCAGGATCTCCTCTGCGCCTTCCCTCCCCTTCCATTAATGAACATATTCATAGAAAGTGAGGATGTGCAAGGCCAGGATAATCCTAATAACCCCCTTTTTGGCCTTTGCAAACTTGATTTCCCCTTCCTATGGTGCCTCCTAGTTCATCCGTCCTGGGTGCTTGACCACTCTTCTCGCACATCTCGATCAGAAGTCCATGAAGCTTGACCATGTGTTTCTCCAATTTTAGCATTAGACAGAGATGTCAGGCTTTCCTCTTTAGTAGTATGGCTTTCCGGAAAAACTTTACTATCAAGGTTCGGTTTATTGTAGCAAATGGAAAAGATTTTTTATTTGGGCAGTTTCTAAAGTTTTAGATCCATTCTCTGCTCCAGTTACTACTATAGTGCAGGTTGAGTTTTTAGGCTGGTTCCAGCTGTTCATGATCAAAGGACAGTTGGCTGCCATTTCCAATTTCCATGTAGGTTTGGATAATTCTTCCATATCCTCCTCTAAGATATCAAAGCCTTTTAAAGGGAACCTTTCTTCTTAGACCACCTATAAGAGAACTAGTGCCTCCCTGGGACATTACCTTTGTATTACAGGCATTAACTCTATCACCCTTTGTGCAATGTCAGTAGACTTCATATTTCTCTGGTGGAAAACTTTTTATAGTATCAGTGACTTCAACCAGAATGATTTCTGAAATTACAAACCCTTTATTCTAAGCCACCCTGTCTGGTCTTTCACAAGGGCAGAGTTCCTTTAAGAACTAATAATTTTCTACCAAAGGTGGCATACGAATCTACCTTAAACCAGATCTATTCACTTGCCAGTTTTCTTCCCCAAGTTTTCTAAAGTGTGAGTACATGTTGCATATGCTGTATATTCATTGTCCATTGTGATTCTGCATTCACAGGACAAGACCATTTAGGAAATTGGACCAGTTGTCTCTTAAAATACAAAATGGGGCATAGTTAGATTGTCCAGATGGCTTTCCTACTGTACCTCCTTTGTCTGTTTGAAAGTGGCTGGTATTGCAATCTAAACCAAAGGCACTCTGCCACAGTGGTGGCTATGTCTACAGCATTTGTAAGTCAACTTCTTTTGATATCTGTACAGCAACTACTTGGTCTACAGTTCACAAATGTATTTACTACAAATTAGATGAGCAGTTCAGGCCTCCTCCGTTTGGCTCCACCATTCTTAGGAATGTCCTTCCATGAGTCCCCCCAGGCCTTGGTGCTTGGGAATCTTTCCCACAGTTGAATGAGATGAAAATAGACAACATTGGATATAAAAGTTATGTACTTACAATAACAATAGACCATGTTGTCTGTCATTTGGTTAAACATCCCACTCACCAACTCCCTCCAGATTGTCATATGTATTCTTGAAGACCATGTTAAGATTAACTAGGCATCTTACATTTGCTTAAAATGTACCTGCTATACTAATACAGGATGTTTTGCTAGCTGATACTAGATAACTATTACTTGTGAAGGTCATTAGGTTTTGCCCTGCTTAGAAATCCTATCTGTAGTAACTGTGGAGAAGAGGGAATTGATGGGTAGTGGAGAAGTCCGAGCCCTGAAGCAAGATCTTCCTAATCAGGGCTGAGGTCATTGGATCTGACAACACAGTTGAACCAGATGAAAAACTGACAACACTCATCTGTTATGTTAAGTACATAACTGGTGCCAAAAGCATGGACTGAAAAACTGAAGTTATTTGACAGACCTTCTGCAAGATGGCTGTCATTTGGGAATTCAGTGACTGCTCCTAGCTTGCACTTGTATGCAAACTTAGCCAGAGCTCTTGGGTATTAGGTTTTGCTTCAGAAAAATAGATGTCAAACAGGAGAGGTCTCTGCACAGAAACCTGCAGGACTTGACTGGTCTCTGTGGAGGTAACTTCCCTTATTTTGATTTGTCTGCATCCTATCTGAGGAAAGTGTTAATTCAGTGGGTGTCATGGGGATTTGTTTAACTTGTCTAGTATCCCAGTGTGGGGAATTGTCAACGGGTTGCAGTGTGTGGTTTGCACTGTTTTGCCTTCATTGCCTTGGTGACCTTTTTTCCAAAAAAAAAAGAAAGTAAGCATCACCTGCCCTTGACAAATCCAAATGGATCTAGTGTTTGGAGATTCATGTCCTGGTTAATTCCATGAAAAGTTTCAGTGACATAAGCTTTCCTGGGAACTTTGTTTCCCCTGGGACTGAATGGTGAATAAGAATTTTTTTAATGTTTTTAACAGAGTGGTGATATTTAAATGCCTTTGAATGGGATGTATACTGTTTGGATGGTATCTTGCATGGTTCTAAGTATTTAAGTCCTTTTTGTAAATTAACAGCATTGAAAAAGCAGGCAAGGTGAAACTTGTCTGTTGACTAATTACTTTGTGTAGGAACAAAGTTCTTGTTGGTGTGGTTATACCTTTTCTTCCAAGCTATGTTACCTTGTGTGCATCGTTTGTGGCAGTTTATGCATGTGTACATGCGCGCACGCGACCATGTTTTTTACAGTACTGCATGCAAAATTTAAAAATACAACTACAATGCAAGTACTGAAATGCACAATGCATGTGTTCTTATGAAACTGTGCAGTCGTACAGTTGTAGGCATGTTGCTTGTTGTGGGGGGAGCTATTTTTTCTGCTGTAATTGTCAGCATATGGAGTTAAATACGTCAACTATAAATGTGCTGTCAATTAATTTGGTAGTGCTGGTATTATATGTGGTGGTGTAGGCTGAGTGTATGTTTGCCATGTGTAATGGGGTGTTGAATTGTGCAGTAATGTAGGAATAATGCAGATGTATGGATGTTCTTCATTCCACATTGCTGCAGTCCTAACTATTGGGTAGTCCGCTGTCCAGTCGGCCCGAATACCAAAGTATATGGCTGGCGGTCAAGGCGCATTAGACTGACGCCAGTACGTCAGGGTACTAATGCGCATGCCCGACGCCATATCTTCAGTCTTTTTTGCCGCATGGTCCGATGCAGAAGCAATTTTGCGAGTGCAGGTTGGCGTTCTGAAAGTTTCTGAAGCCGGAGTTTCAGACCGAATCAAAGTTGGCTAAGTACCCCGTTGGGGAATATTTTGTTTTTTTCTTGCCTCAGTATTTAACCGGATGTCAGAAAAAGTGAATAACTATTTCTTGTGGGAAACAGATACCTCATAGGGATTACCATACTTTGTGTATACCTTGTTTAGGGCCTGAGCACGACGTTGTTGGATGCCGCTCATGTGCTAGATTTAACAAACGCACTATTAAGAGAAGGTTAGACTGTGCCAGGTTAGTGTTTGGGAAGCGTTGTAATTATAAAATGCCGTCGGATGCTCCGACGCCGGCTTCGCTAAAAAGCGCAAGGACAAAACAGCAAAGCCTAGAGTGGAGGAACCAACAGTCCCAGACGTCGGTTCTTTAGAGGGCTCAGTGGAGCCGGAGGTTTTGCCAGGTGTTTCTTTGGAGTCTCAGGGAGAGACTTTACTGTTACAGGATGTATCCTCTCAGGAAGTAGGCCAGGCTGAGGGGCTTCTCAGGTGGCTGTTCTTCCCTCTCTTCCTAAGGTGGTCAGAGCCTCCCTTCTGTTTCCAAGGCTTCTTTGAGGGGCAGGCCGAGTTTTGCTTCAGTGGGGTTTCTCCTAGTACTTCAGGGTCTTTGCCTAAGAAACATATGCTTAAAATGGCAGAGGATTTGATTACTATGATAAGGGGTTCTATGCCCCTCCTGATAAGAGGCCTAGGGTGGAATCTGAGTTTGAGAGTTTTGAGCAATGCTCGAAGGCTTCTGAGTCTTCTGAAGACTTGCAGGAGTACCTCCTTATTCTGATTCTGATGTGGATGATTCTACTCCTTCAGCTTTCCTCCTGAGGACTTTTCATTTTCGAGACTCTGCATTCCATGAGGGAGCATTTTAAATGGGAAGGTCAAGATTTCTCGGATTCCAGGAAAAGGCTTAGGAATTCTTGTTTTATCCCAGCACAGGCCTTTAGCTATACCTCCTGTTTTGAATGTGGTGGAAGATGTTTTGCAGAGGCTTCCTGAATCCGGATTCTTTGCCTCCTGCCCCAGTTAAACCGGATAGGTATTATAGGGTGCCTGAAGCTCATAAGTATCTTTTAAGAGTCCTAGGGCAGACCCGAAACTGTCTCTCAGGGGCCTAAAGGTGTGAAGGCCTCAGTTGTTAAAAATCCTGTCCCTCCTGATAAAGAGGCAAGGGCTTTGGATAGATGGGGAAAGAAAGTGTATACTTCTTCCACTTTAGCCATGAGGGCGTTGAATTGTCAGTTTCACATGTTAACATATCAGAATTATCTTCTTTCACAGTTGAAATCTAAGGTGGATGCTCTGGCGGAAGGTATTGAGTGTAAAGAGTTGCAGGATTTAGTTCATGTGTCTGAACAAGTGGGTAAACATTCCTTGCAATGTGGTTTTGATGCTGTGCAGGCCTCCTCCAGGGTGGCTGCCACTGGTTCTGTTCTTCGTAGGCACGCCTGGTTGAGAGATCAGAACTTAGCTGAGCATGTTAAGACAAGGATTTTGGATGCTCCTTTACAGTCTGATGTGTTGTTTGGTTCGCCTGTGGAAGCAGTTTTAAAGAAGATGGAGGACAAGGCTAAGTCTATGCAAACTGTTAAGGATTTTTGCAGGTGCAGCCTCCGAAGTTTAGTAGAAATTGGCCTGCTAAGGGATGGACTTATCCTGCTTATGATTCCCAGTCTAGGGGTAGGTCTAGACGTGGTAGGGACAGAGCTCAAGGTGCTTTTAGGCCTAGGACAGGAGTACACCTGCTCAGACTTCTGGTGAGGGCAGGGTCAGTCCTTTCGTAAGCAGACCCAATGACCTGCCTTTTCAGCTGCCAGTGCCTTCTGGCCTGGGCACCTCTAGGAGGAAGACTGTCTCTTTTCAAAGAATATTGGGATTTAATTACCCAAGACAAATGGGTTCTGGATATCATTCACCACGGTTACAGGTTTTATTTCCATACCTTGCCTCCTTTCAAAGGCATGCCAGACATTCCTCCTCTACAAAGACAAGAGGCTCACAAGCAAATTTCTCAGTTACTCCAAATAGGGGCCATTCAGCGGTTCCTGTGCCAGAAAGGGGCCTAGGATTTTATTCTCGCCTGTTCCTAGTACCGAAGAAGGGGAACACGTGGAGACCAATTTTGGATTTATCTATCCTCAACACTTATCTGGACATTCCCAAGTTCAAAATGTTGACGTTACAACAGCTTTTACCTCTGCTGGGCAAGGATCACTGGATGGTAACTTTAGATCTCAAGGAAGCTTACCTTCATGTGCCTATAAGACTAAGTTGCAGAAAGTATCTGCGTTTTCGAGCTGGAAATTCTCATTATCAGTTCTCTGCATTGCCCTTTGGCTTATCTACTGCGCCCAGAGTATTCACAAAGGTTCTGGCTGCAGTGATAGCTTACTTCAGGCTAAAAGGAATTCAAATCTATCCTTACTTGGACGATTGCCTGATTCTGGCTCAAGAAAAGGAAGACCTTCTACAGCATTTGGAATATGTCATAGCAGTGCTAAGATGCCTAGGGTATTCTGTGAACGAAATAAAGTCCAGTCTAGTACCCTCTCAAGACATGTGCTTTCTGGGTGTGAGACTGAATACAGCAGCCCAGATGGCCTTTTTAACCCCGGACAAACAACAGAATCTTTCCAGTTATTTCCATCAACTATCTCTTCAGTCCGGGCTGACTGCAAGGACAGTCCTTCAAGCCTTAGGGTTCATGGCATCTTGTATTCTGGTGCTTCCCAATGCCAAACTGCATATGAGGAAGCTACAATGGTATCTCAAAAATGTATGGACACAGCACTGCCAGGATTTGGACACTGTCATTCAAATAATACCTTGCATTCAAAAGGAATTTTGTGGTGGGCTCAGGAATGTCACCTAAACAAGGGACTCTCTGTGACCCGGCCAGAGGCGAGTCAAATTCTAACGACAGATGCCTCAGACATTGCTTGGGGAGCTCATCTAAATGGAAAGTGGATACAAGACAAGTGGCCTGTCAGACTACAGCATCTACATATCAACATGAAGGAGATGTTAGCAGTCCAGTTTGCATTAATAGCTTTCAAGGATTTACTTCTTCCAGGGCAGGTGTTGATTCTAACAGACAACACAACTGTCATGTGGTACATCAACAAACAAGGGGGAACACATTCTTACCCATTGTGCAGGCAAGCAATGATTTTATGGGAGACTGCGCTCAGCTTGCAACTAACTCTTCAGGCAAGGTTTCTGCCGGGAGCACAGAACTCCTTAGCAGATGTGTTAAGCAGACAAATCATGGATCCCCACGAGTGGAAACTGGATCTTCATGTATTTCAAAAGTTGACAGTGTCCTGGGGAACTCCAGACATAGATCTGTTCGCTTCTCCACTAAACCACCAGCTGCCAAAGTTTTGCACAAAGAGGTTTCATCACACAGCTTGGAAAGTGGATGCTCTTTCTTTCAGTTGGAAAAATCTTCATGTGTATGCGTTTCCACCTCTGCCTCTTCTTCCAAAGGTGCTTCTAAAGGTCAGACAAGACAAGCCAAGGATGATTTTAATAGCTCCAGATTGGCCTCGGCAGCACTGGTACCCATTACTGAGGAGTCTGGTAAAGAAGCCTCCATGGCCTTTACCCTTGATTCCACATCTGTTGTCTCAGAAGGACGGTCGTCTGCTCAATGTCAAGCTTCACTCTCTTCATCTAACAGCCTGGCATATTCTGTTTTGAAAGACAGCAGGTCTCAACTTCCTCAACAAGTTTTAAATGTGATTATGGAAGCCAGAAGACCTAGTACAAGGAAAGTGTACGCAGACAAATGGAAGAGATTTTTATTTTGGACTGCAGCAAAGAATTTGGAGATTTCAGAGCCTAATTTGAGTGTGGCTCTTCAATATCTTACTGAGTTATTGGACAAAGGTTTGTCTTTCTCTTCCATTAAGATTCATGCTGCAGCAATTTCAGCTCACTATGATTGTGACCCACCATTGTTTTCACATCCTTTGTTCAAGCAATTTCTTAGAGGGGCAAAGAATATAAGACCCCCAGAGCTCCTACTCCTGCTTGGGATCTCAATTTTGTGTTGGAGAAACTTACTCTACAACCTTTTGAGCCTGCAGCTACAGCTGAACTGAAATACTTGTCATGGAAGACTGCTTTTTTGTTGGCCATTACTTCTGCAAGAAGGGTTTCTGAGTTACAGGCCCTTATGGCGGTTGAGCCTTTTTGATTTTTCATAAGGATAGGGTATCATTACGTACTAATCCTTCCTTTATGCCTAAAGTGGTTTCTAGTGTGGCTTTAAACCAAACTATTCATTTGCCTACATTTTATGCAGATCCCCAAAATAAAGGGGAAAAGATTTTGCACACTTTAGATGTACACAGGCAATTGCGTTATTATTTGAGCAGGACTAAGGATTTTAGGCAGTCTCAGCAGTTGTTTGTTTCTTTTGCTTTGAGTTCTCAGGGCAAGCCTGTGTCAAAACAAACTATTTCTAGGTGGATTGGGTTTTGCATTGCATTTTGTTATTCCCATCATGGCCAGGAGATTCCAGCTGGGATTAGGCCTCATTCCACTAGGGCTACTGCCACTTCAACAGCTTTTTTAAGGGGGGTGGCAACTAAGGATATTTTGGAGGCAGCTACTTGGAGTTCAGTGCATACTTTCTCTAAGCATTACCACCTTCCTCTCTACTCTAAGTCTAGGGCTGGTTTTGCCACAGCTATTTTGCAAGGCATGTTATCAGCTCCTGCTTCCTTATGATTTGCCAGCCTCCCTTACCTCTGCTTTGGGATTCTACCCAATAGTTAGGACTGCAGCAATGTGGAATGAAGAACATAGTACAGTTTTGTACCTACCATAAATGTAGATGTTCGAGGATCCACATTGCTGCAGTCCACTCCCTCCTTCCCTCTGTGTTTAGGGGTGGTTGTGTAGGTGAGGTTATATTCTGCTAATTTTGTATATTTTGTATATATATATATTTTGGTGCAGATATGTTGGGAGTTTTTGGTTTTGGCCTTATCTTTTCAGGGTCTTCTGACATCTGGGGCAAGAAAAGACTGAGGATATGACGTCGGGCATGCGCATTAGTACCCTGGCGTACTGGCGTCAGTCTAATGCGCCCTGACCGGCGTCAGCCATATACTTTGGTATTCGGGCCGACTGGACAGCGGACTACCCAATAGTTAGGACTGCAGCAATGTGGATCCTCGAACATCTACATTTATGGTAGGTACAAAACTGTACTTTATGTATGATCTCTGTCTAACGTACAGAGCCATGTCCAACCCAGAATTGTTGAACATGCTCCATCTTAGCAAAACCAGATCTACTCGAGCTACACGCTCTAGGGATATAAACCTCAACACAACAATGAATAGAACATGCTGGAGGGATAGATTCCCTTCGCAGAGACCTCCCTTACTATGGAACAGGGTCCCGATCTACATAAGACAGAGCCCCTCACTATTCCTCTTCCAAGAGGAACCTTGAGTGGATGGGCAACAGAGTTCACACCAGGGATCATACCAACAGCACTACTAGATAGGGGCCAAGGGTACTAGCTGGTAGTACAAGGGTCTAGGGAACTACTAAAGGGACAGTGAATGCCGCACAGCGTGGCTGGGCAAATTATATGCCTTCGGGCAGCTCAGTACCAACCTATGAACCTATATGATAAATTGAAATTAATATTGAAACATCCTGTGTTAGTGTGTTGTGTGCACAGGGGCTTGCCCTTTGGTTAGTTTGCCTGGTGCAGTTTGTATTTTTGTGGTGGTGGCCATGTGGATATTCTGTCAGTATTTTATGGTGTAGGAGCGAATTTGGATTATACTTACGGTAGGAAATGTGTTACTGTTATGTTTAGGGGTAAACAAGCCACTGGTGTCAGTAATTTGAAAAATAAGTTGCTATGCAAACTTTTTTTAATTTAAAATATAGTACTATGACACCTTTTGGCTTGAACCAAGACTGCAATTGGAAATCTCTTCTGTAATGGGTTAATTTTATTGGCTTTATTATACAACTGTTTGTTTAATGGTGTTAGAAAGTGTGAGTTTTTGTATTGATATCTCCTGGAAGGCTGTTAAGCTGAGGCCCTAGAGAGCGAGTTTTGTGAGCAGATAAAAACCTATTTCTACTGTTTCACTGGTTTTGGTTGTTTTGCTTGTTCTGTTTTTTGTGGTTTTGGAATGCTGTTGATTAGCTCTCTGAAATGAAATCCTACTGGTATTTCAGTGATGCACCTCACTACTGTCCTGGGATTTTTTGACTGTATATGTTAACTGTGTTCTGCCTTACAAAAAGACTAGGTTAAATCTAGAGTGTGCTGCGTATTTGAATGTAATGCAAATTGTAGGAATCAAGTACATACAAAGTAACTGCCCAAGGTACAGTATTCATGCTGTAGCCTTACCTGCTGCAGAAGAACTTGAGAAATTTGTAGTGGTATGTATTATCATGCTCCCAAACAGACGTTAAGGTTGTAAAGGTGGTGGTCAATGTCCTAAAGGGACTACAAGGCTGCTGCCAAGTGGCTTTATCTTGATGATGCACATGTGTAGTGCTGTAATCCATTTAAAAAGCCATGGGTGATTGCAGGTTCTTGAATGTTTTACTAGCTTAGTGTGACTTTAGCAAGGAATTTACTATGTTGCTACAGTTCCATGTTCTGTAAGGTGCTTGCTTTTATTTATATTCCTCAACTTTGGGTTGAGAACACTGGTCAGGGGACTTCAGTAGACCAGATTACTTACATTAAGCTCTGAAAAGGCACCCAGCTTGCAGTAGTGGCTGAAGTCTTGCTTGGTACATCAGTATGTTGTGTATTCATTGAATTCGGGCTGGTAGATACTGTAAACATGCAAAGTACTTTTTAATGCAACATGTAAACTTTTCTTCTGATGACTGAACAGAACATTTTAATCAGTTATTGATTCAGACTGCAGTGATCAATGTGACTTTCCCCTTAGCTGTTTTCTGCAGCTTTGCATGCCATGATTTTATTAATTACATGTATTGCATTTAATGTGCTTGTATATCTTAGCAGTTTCTGTTTGGATACACTGACTTGAAACATTTCACTGTGCTTTTGTGAATGCTGAAGTCAGTACTTCTGTTGTATATTTGCATATTATACTGTGTATACATTATATTTTCTTTATGCATTGTAGTGATTATCTTCGTGTTTCACTGTTGCAGTCATTACATTTGGGCTTGTCTGCATGCAGAGGTAGCCCTCAGCCGACCTGATTATCAAAGTCTTGGGTCCTGTCTGCTCTCATCTTCTATGACTGGAGCTATATGCTTTGCAAGTGTGACGTGCCTGGCCAAACCATAAACATCCAAACACTAGCGGCCAGCAAAAAGCAATACTAAGACACTGAAATCTTGAATGAAGTTAAAGATGATATTAATTCCATATTCTTGTAAATATCTCCAAACAGGTTTCGGCTATCAAGCCTTCATCTTTGGGTAAAGTTTTCCCCTCTCTTAGGGATGATAAGTATTTATACATATCCCCAACCAATGGAAAACATGGTACAGCCCAACCTAGTGGTTAGAGTACATTATTGCGTTTCAAAACATAAAATTCAAATCAAACATATTGTGTAATGCACTAATAATCTCAAGACAAAAAGTCTCCATGTTATAATAGAACAAAAATAAGTTTAAAAAGAAACACATATATTCAATTATACATATATAAAATAATCTGCCCAAATGCATCATGTTTGTCATGTACAACTCCACCTAGGGAGCATATCCTATATTCCTCATACAATGCTTTGCTCATGAAGTGCTGCCTTAGTATATGAAAAATCTTATGTTTGATACTGGTTATATATAAAGCATTTATTAAAAATGTATATATGTATGTGTATATATCTATATTAGTATATCCTATGTGAACATGAAATTTTGAAAGGACCAACGTCCTATCTGATTCTCCATTATTATTCAATCTAGAATTCCTACATACCCAAGTGGAATATCCTGGTATATTTAATATTTAGTCAAAAACATGCTCCATAATATCAAAATAACATACATATTGGGCTGAATATTAAGCCCTACTAGGAAAATTAGCCAACAGCAACCACTAGCTAGTGGGCTATCAAAATATGCACACCATCTTAAAGCTATTTACAAAGGATCATCAAATTAAGTGTATATTAATTAAATATAAAGCATTTGTTAATATATGTATGTATGCAAGTGTATATATTAATATGTTGTATATAAACAAGAAAATTAAAAGGACCGCGTCCCATCCGATTCTCCAGCATTTTATATATTCTAGAATTGCTACATACCCAAATGGAAGACATGCTCCACAATATCCACAATATCAAAAAGAACACACACATTTATCTGATTGTAAACATATTAGGGCCTACAAGGAAAACTAGCCCATATTAACCACGAGCTAGTGAGTTACCTAAATATATATTCACACAATCATATAACTATTTACAAATTATCATTAAGGCCTGTTGGAAAAAGTCCCCCAAGGTTAATGATCCAGTATTTCTCTTTATGGTTTAGGATGGTATGCCAACCTTGTTGGTTACTTCTGTCCCCTGTGATTTTGTCAATCATAAACATAAAATTTGGCATTATTGTGTTTGATAGTGTGTCTGTATAAGGCATTAGTTTCTTATTTCGGATGTCACTTTTATGTTCAGTCATTCTGATTCTAAGTGAGGGGGAGGTCTGGCCCACACAAAAAGCTTTGCATTGGCAGGTTGCTAGATATATGATCCAACGGCTACTACAGTTTCCAAACACCCTGGAATTATATACTTTTAGTATTGGCACTGGTGAATTCCTTCAATTTACTTGCATGTGAGCATGAGCCACAATGACCACATGGGAAAGTGCCTAAAAGTTTGTCTCCAGTCATGGTCATTTGTTGATGTATTGCACCCCCACTCTCCTTATGCTTGTAGTGAGAAAAAATACCTCCTAATGTTTTTCCACGTCTAAATGAGAACATGTATTTAGAACCTAAAAGTTTTCTTAATTCATTGGCCATAAGTATATTCCAATGGGTGTCCAATATATTTCTAATAACCTTGTGATTCCTTCCATATGTAGTCACAAACCTAATGGTCGATTCTTCCAATGTAGTTCGTTTTTTGTATTCTAACAAAGTATTTCTGTCTTGAGTAGTGGACCATTCACTTGCTCTAAATATGTCTAATTCTGTATATCCCCTGTCTTTAAATCTACGGTAAAGATCTAATCTGGCTTGTTCAAAATCTTGTTTTGATGAACTGATGCGTTTGCTACGCATAAATTGAGATTTAGTGTTCAAAGTATGATCTTCATTCCTATATACTGTGACATCCAGAAAATCAATAGTATCCTGATTTGATGTTACTGTAAACTCAATGCCCCATACATTTCCATTCTAATATTCTACAAATTCCTGTAAGTATGCCTGATCCGCCCGCCACACCATCCAGCAATTGTCCAAATATCTGCGCCAGATGTCAATCTCCAAATATAGATTATGAAGGGGATCATAGATCATGCATTCTTCAAAAAAGGCCATGAAGAGGTCTGCATATATGGGATCAAAGGATGCCCCATAGTGCCCTGTAGTTGCCAATAGCACTCTCCCTGGAAATAGAAAACATTCTTAAGAACGTGTTCTGCCATACATACCAATAATGTGTTGAACCCAGGTGAGTATAATTATAATTCCGAACATTCAAGCCAATACTGTAAAGCCTGTAGTCCAGCCCAATGAGGTATGCTGGTATATAGATATTTCACATCCAATGTACACATTAACCACCCTGGCTCCAATTGTGTATCCTGTATGATTTGAAGGAAATTAGTGGTGTCCCGTAATCTGGATCTAACAGATGTGAGCGAGTGTTTCAAATGATGTGTTAAGGCTGATAAAGGTTCAGTTAGGGAACCTATGTTGGATACGATGGGTCTCCCTGGAGGTTTAGAAAGGGATTTGTGAATCTTTGGAAGAAGTTAAAGTATTTGTTTTTGGGGGTCTGTGACAGTAAGATGTTTCAGTGTTCATGATGATACCGAAGGTATCCATTTCTTTCTTGAATACTGCAGTAGGATCAATAGGCATATGCATATAGCATTGAGTATTTGCAAGTTGTCCCCTGCCCTCATTCAAATAGCCCATATTCATAACTACCACACCTCCTTTATCAGATGGCAAAATAGCACTATTATGGTTGTTCCTTAATTCACCCATAGCAGCCTTTTCAGATGGAGATGTATTTTGACCCATAATGCACGATTCCCTGTGTGGGAAGTGTAGATCCCTGAGTACCGACTGAAGGAATATAGACATGTTTGTTCATGGGTGGTTGGAATTCAGATTTCTCTGAATTCCTGAGATCTTTGAGAGGTTTTATCTCTAAAAAATAATTTTAGATTAAGATTACGACAAAAAAATAGCACATCAATAACTATATTATATTCATTAGAAAAGAAACCAGGTACAAATCCAAGGCCTTTATTGAGTAACTGTTCTTGTTCACTTGCAAGTCTTACATCTGATGAATTCAACACATTTTGATACCTGTTGTCAGTTATTTCAACAATGTCTGTATCAGCCCTCCACAGAATTTGTTCTTGTACCCATGCTTGTGTTTGCGGCCTCCCCGCCCACTTTTCCCATGTCTAAAGGGTGTAAGGCATTGGATTTTCATCTTCCATGACGTCCGGTCGTCTGGGGTACAAAGCATGCAGCCGACACTATTACATCAGTCTTTCTTGCTGTGCAGTGCCCGAAGGAGAAGCAGTTCGCAAGTGCCGGTCGGCCGACTCCTGAAATTTTCATTTTCGAGTTTCAGAACCGAAGTCTTCAAAAAAGCTAAGTATCCTGTTGGGGATCGTTTTTCTTGCTCTAATTCGATGTCAGTAAAAGTTAACAATTGTATTACCTGTGGAAAGCAAGTACCTCAAAGATTTTCATTTATACTGCATTCCTTGCTTAGGCCCAGACCACAACGTCCCTTGCAGTTTGTTTTGTGCCGTATTCAATCCTCGAACTATTCGTCGTCTGTTCATTTTTTCATCAAACTATTTTGGTACTCTGTTAAATTATCCAGAAATGACTTTGGTAAGCCACCAGACTACCGACGTTCCGAAAAAATGTAAAGATAGACAGACCACATAGGTCCGAAACTGCCAATGACGCTTCCGTTAAGCAAGTTGCCAGTTTGCCGGTACTCAGGTGCTTTCGCAGACCCTGATACTCACTACTTCAGATTCGCAGGCCTCTACTGAGACCCATTCAGAGTCCGGTATGCCGCGAGATACTTTTTTGACAATGGAGCCTGCAGACGTCTACCTTGGATGGGTCTGGAGCCGCTGTGCAGGCACTGACTTCTGAGGGTATATTCAGGCCTACAGACTTGCATTTCAAACAGACGCCATCTTCTGCCTCAAGGCCTGAAACTAGACCCAAACCTAGAAAACCGATGTCCAAACCGCATGGTCAGGCCCATATGCCTAAAAAAGGCTTAGAATGGCTGAAGACCTTATTACTTTAAGGGAAAGCCAGCCTTCCCCCTCTGAGACCTAGAACTGATTTTCCTTCTGATCAGGATTCTGAAATTTGTTTCTTCTGATTACCAGGATTTGCCCTTATCTACCTAATGAGGATTCTGATGCAGAGGATTCCATTCCCTTTGCTTCCCCTCCAGAAGATTTTTCTTTTGGTGAAACCTTGCACTCTCTGAGGGAGCATTTCTGCTGGGAAAGCCAGGATTTCTCTGACTCCAAAAAGAGGCTTGGGGAATTCGTACTCCTCCCTCAACATAGGCCTTGAGCTATCCCTCCTGTTCTGGAAATTGTAGATGATGCCTTCTTGGAATCTAGTTTGGCCCCAGACACTTTACCTTCAGCTCCCGGAAAACCTGACTGGTATTAGAGTACCTGACTCAAGTTCCTCTTCAAGAATCCTACTGTGGAACCAGAGACCATTTCCCAAGGATCAAAAGGCATTGAGGCTACTACTGCCAAAAACCCTACCCCCTCTGGTAGAGATTCCAGGGCATTGGACAGATGGGGTAAAAAGGTATACACTTCTGCTACTTTGGCCGTTGGGCTTTAAACTGCCAGTTTCATATGTTAAAGTTTCAGCACATATTATGGGACTACTTAAACAGAAAATGTTTCCTGTCTGTGCTGAACATAAATTACAAGATTTAATGCATTCTGCTGAACAAGTTGGTAAACATACTTTGCAATGTGGTTTTGACTCTCTAGAAGCATCTTGCAGGGCTGCTGTCACTGGGTCTGTACTCGTAAGGCATGCTTGGCTTAAGGAGCAAAACTTGCCAGATCATGTTAAAGCTAAATTACTGGATGCTTCCTTAAACCAAACCACATATTTGGCAACAAAGCAGAAGTCCTTAAAAAGATGGAGGAAAAAGCTAAATCTATGCAAACTGTTAAATATTTCCTGCAAGTACAGCCTCCCAGATTTAGTAGGCATTGGCTTTCTAAGAATTGGTCCTTTCCAGTCTCTTCCAGGCCTTCTCGGACCAAACCCAGAAACAGCAGACCACCTAGGCTAGAGTCTCAAGGTACACAGGCCTAAACAGTGGGGGGCTCCCACTTCAAAAGCTGGAAGTAGTAAGACTCCCCCAATGGAAAAATGTCACAATGACTTAACCTTAACCCTTCCAAGCCTTGTTCAACTGCCTGCTCCCTTAGGGGGAAAGATTGCCCTGCATGCAAAAAACTGGGAACTCATTACCCAGGACAAATGGGTTATAAATATAGTTTTCAGAGGATACAGATTCCACTTCCACACCTTACCAGCCCCAAACTGTTGGCCAGACCTACCGCCCCAAATCAGTGGCAGAGGTTCAACAGCAGGTTCTCTCTCTTCTAAGTATCAGGGCTATTCAGCCTGTCCCAGCAGAAGAAAGGGGGCAAGTTTTTTACTCGAGACTTTTCCTGTTACCCAGAAAAGACAGGTCCTAACGTCCTATCCTGGACCTCTCTATTCTAAACGCCTTTTTGGTAATCCCAAAATTCAAAATGCTAACACTTCAACAGCTGCTTCCTGTGTTAGGTAAAGATGCCTGGTTGGCAACCTTAGACTTAAAGGAAGCTTACTTGCACATTCCAGTAAGGGAATCTTGCATGAAATACCTACGCTTCAGAGCAGGCTCCATGCACTATCTGTTCTGTGTACTTCCCTTTGTGAATACCCTGGCGGCAGTAGATAAGCCAAAGTGTCTAGCTCCAGCCATTGCATCTCACGGGCAGAGAAATATTCAAATATACCCATGCCTGGATGATTGTCTGATTCGGGCAGAAAGCCAGGACATGCTATTAAAACATCTGGCATTTTGTAAAGAAACTTCTAACCTCACTGGGGTACACCATAAACAAAAAGAAATCTCATCTAGTACCCTGCCAACAAATTGTATTCCTGGGAGCAAGCTTGAACACAACTTCCCAGATGGCTTACCTCATGCCAGAGAAACAAGTTTGACAGCCTACTTCAAACTACTGGCCACAAAGACCCAGCTTATCTGCAAGCCCTGGGGTTCATGGCCTCTTGCCATTCTACTAATTCCATATGCAAGACTGCATATGAGGAAACTACAATGGTATCTAAAAAGCCTATGGTGTCCACAGTCTCAGGACCTGGAATCGATGGTTATCATTCCCTGTATAAAGTCAGTTCCTTTGGTGGGCACAGGCCTGCCAAATCAACAAGGGGCTCCTTTTCAATCTACCCCCTGCCGCCCAAACCCTGACTACAGACTCATCAGACTATGCATGGGGGCTCACTTGGCAGGGCAATGCATTCAGGGCAAATGGAACCAGAGTCAGATGCACCTGCATATCAAACAAAAATAAATGTTGGCTGTACAGAATTTCCTGACAGCCTTCAAAGACCACATCCTTCAGGACAATTATTGGTAGAGACAGACACCACAGTTATGTGGTACATAAGCAGGGGGGAACCCACTCATACCCTCTCTGCAGACTAGCTGTGGCTCTGTGGAACACAGCCTTGAGCTACCAAGTGCACCTACAAGCTCAATTCCTGCCAGGCAAGCTAAATTCACTGGCAGACCTAAGCAGAAATCTCATGGACCCACACGAATGGAAACTGGAACCAAAAATATTCAACCTCTTGAGGAACAAATGGGGGGACTCCAGAGATGGACCTATTTGCCACCCCTCAGAACTACCAATTGGACAAATTCTGCACAAGGACTCCCCATAGTCAAGCTTGGAAAGTGGATGCCCTGTCCTTTACCAGGGAAAGCCTCTCAGTTTATGCATTTCTCCCTCTGCCTCTCCTCTCGAAGGTTCTGCTAAAGATCAAACAGGACAAACCAAGGACAATACTGATTGTGCCAGACTGGCCTCGCCAGCACTGGTACCCCCTCTTGCGTAGTATGATACTGCTGGATCCATGGCGCATACCTCAGACACCTTCCCTTCTGTCCCAGCAGGCAGGCCAGATTCTGCACCCTCCGCTTCAAACCCTGAACCTTGCAGCCTGGCTAATTCCTTGCGCTCGCCATTAGAGCATCCCTCAGGCAGGTGCAAGATGTCATTCTGGAAGCAAGGAGACTTAGTACTAGAAAATCCTATGCGGAAAAGTGGAAAAGATACTGTTCCTGGAGCCAGACTCTGGAGATGGGCAATTACGGTGCCCATCTTACCTCATAATCTTCAGTACTTAACAGAAATGCTCCACAAGGGCCTATCTTGTCAATTAAAATTCATGCCTTTGCCATTTCAGCACATTAGAATACTGAACCACTAAAGCAATTCCTCAGAGGGGCTAAAAATCTAAGGACCCCCCGGCGAGCCCCTACGCCAGCCTGGGATCTTAACTTTGTATTGGAAAAGCTCACTCTCCCTCCATTTGAACCAGCTGCAACTGCAGAGTTGAAATTCCTTTCTTGGAAAACAGCCTTCCTTTTGGCCATTACTTCAGCAAGAAGTGTCTGAATTACAGGCCCTCATGGCAGTGGAGCCCTTCATTATCTTTCATGCAGGCAGGGTTTCCCCTCAAGGCCAATCCTTCCTTTATGCCCAAGGTGGTGTCTAGTGTGGCCCTAAATCAGTCCATTAATTTTCCTACCTTTTTCCCCCGAATCCACGAAACAAAGAATAGTGCACTCTTTGGATGTGCACAGACAACTTGGATTTTATTTGGAGAGGACTAAGCCTCTCAAAATCTGAACAGCTGCTAGTTGGCTTTGCTGCAGGGGCAGAAGGGAAGGCCATTTCAAAGCAAACCATTTCTAAATGGATAGCCCATTGCATTCATTTCTGCTACAAGCACCATGGAAAACCTACCCCACAGGGGATTAGACCACATTCCACCAGGGCTGCATCTACCTCTACAGCCTTTCTCAGAGGAGTCCCTACCAGGGACATCCTAGAAGCTGCTACCTGGAGCTGTGTACATACCTTCACCAAGCATTACCACATGCCTATACTTTCTAAATCCAGAGCTGGGTTTGCCACTGCAGTTTTGCAGGGCTTAATAGCTGGCCCTAATGCTCTCTAACTTCCTCCTCCCTTCCTTAGCTTTGGGAATCAACCCAAATGTAATGACTGCAAGAGTGAAACACGAAGAACATGGTACAGTTGTGTACACTTACCATAAATGTAGATGTTGGTGTATTCACTGTTGCAGTCCTGGGTAACCTCCCTCCATATATATATATATATATATATATATATATATATATATATATATATATATATATATATATATATATATATATATATAATATACAATTGCTTCCCATTTATGGGGACACCTGACATCTGGGGCAAGAAAAACTGATGTAATGGCGTCTGATGCATGTTTTATACCCCTGACGTCCTGACCTCCTGGAGAAAGAGACTGCATCTGATGCAGGAATCCAAGACTCTAGTATTCAGGCCGGCTGAGGGCTACCTGCAGGCAGAAAACCCAAATGTAATGACTGCAACAGTGACTACACGCTTAACATCTACCTTTATGGTAAGTGTACACAACTGTACTTTGTAGCTACATGGTCTGTACAGAGCATTTTCACTTAAACCTAATAGGCATTGTGTGCGTGGTTAGGTCATCCTTACGGCTGCCATTGTCAGGCCCACTTGTAACCAGGGCCAACAAAGGGCTGACAGGCTCTGCTTATTGGTTGTTGACTTCACATTTAAAATTTCTCTGGTAAAGTGCATACCTACCACCAAGGTTGAAAGTTGTATATTTTAAAATTCCCAGCTGATCATTTCCCCTTTCCTCATCTAAGGCACAAACTTCAACCTCACTGATCTAGCTCCTTATCTCTCGAATGATTACACTAATGCATATGTTCATGCCTTTATGGTACTGGATGCAGCAGGAATGATGACTATGAAGGAAGCCAGGTAAACTGAGATTTTCTTCATAGTTAATGTTGCAGTTCTTATCCTTGCAGAAGCCTGTGACTGGCCTGATTTCTTGAGTCTTGGCATAATCTCAAGACAACTGACATTTTGGCTGTCTGGATGTCTGGGTATACGAAGGGCGTCTGGCACCACCTTCAGTTCTTTTGAGCCATGCTGTCCAATACACTTGTTTTATATGCTTGCCGCCCATTTGACCTGTGTTTCTAGTGTTCTCTGATTCCAAACTGGTAAGTATGCTATTGTGGAAATGTATTCTCTAATGTACAAAAAAAGTTAACTGTCTTGTGAGTAGCAAATACCACATAGATGTTTAGTCATTTTGATTTGTTTAAGGCCTTACCATGACTTCTCTAAGTGCTCTGACTCTGCTAAATTCCATGCAGAAACCCTTTAAATGTAGGGCTGAGGTACTCTCTGTATTTAAAGAATCCTCGTAGTCTGCTGCTTTGGTAGTCACAACCCCCATCTTTTGCAGGTTCTGCTACTGCTCCAACTACTGGCATGATCCCAAAGCGAAAAGATAAATCCAGGAATCCAGAGTCCACAAAAAATGTGATTGCATCTACCTTTAAGCCGACAGAGGACCTTGTTCAAGCACCTTTATAGCCCCTAGGACTGGTGACTGCTAGGCCAGAATCCTTTGGAGTGGCTCTTTTTGAAGGCTGCTATGGTCCCAGCCTTTCTACAACTAGCACCACTGCTTGTCAGTCAGGTCGACGCCACTATGCATGCATCACATTTTGACATTTGAGAAGTGGTTCCACAAGGAGTCCTCACCCTCTCAGCTTCCTTCTGAAGTTTGGCTCAGTCGACTGCATCCCTTGGTCACACACATTAAGACTAAAATTGAAATGTACCCCTGCCAGTGGCCTTGCCTCTGCCCTCAGCCCTTGGGCCAAGTCCAGGACCCTGGTTTGTCCAGGACCTGGTTAAGATAGCACAGGAATTCATGGTCTTCATTAAAGCAAGCAAATCTTTGCAGACTTCTGTAGCCTCCCTTGCACTGACCAAAATGACTAGGGATGTAGCCTTTCTAGAGGAGAGACTCCTCATTCTCTGAAGATGAGGAAGAGCTCTCCTCCTAAAGTCATATGCAACCGTGAGCCTAGCCTGACTCTATGCTCTTCTGCCTCCCCTCTTGAAGACCTTTCATTCAGGGACATGCATAAAATGCAAAGACTTCAATTGTGAAGGTAAGCAGTTCTGCCAAGCTCAGACACACAAAGTACTAAACCTGCCATCCACTTCACCATTGGCTATATTCCCCCCCAGTACACATGGTGCTAGATGTATTTGAGGACATAGCCCTTCACCAGGGGTACTACCACCTGAAAAAACATCAACATCTTTGGTAATAAGGCTAAAGACGTTTTTAAAAAATATGGAAGATGAAGCTAAATTTTTGCAAACTGAAAGATTTCTTAAAAGTGCAACCTCCAAGATTTAGCAGGCACTGGCCTAATAAGAACTGGTCCTTTCCAGTTCCTTCGAGAGCCACTCAAGTCATACCCTGACATTCAAAAGGCTCCAGGTTTCGGTCACAAGGAACTTTTAGAACAAAACAATGCGGTGCCTCCTCTTCTTCCAAATCTGGAAACAAGACACCTCCCTATGGTAAGCAGTCTCAATGACTTCCCTTACACTTACCAAGCACTTGATTTTTAGCCGCCCCTTTGAGTGAGAAACTTGCTCTTCATGCAAGAAACTGGCAACTTATAACCCAGGACAAATGGGTTTTAAAATCTGTATCCCTGGGATACTATATTTCCACACGTTGCAAATTCCAAACGGATGGCCAGACCTGCCCCCAAATCAGTGGGCAGAGGCCCCGAAACAAGTACTTTCCCTAATGAGCACAGGGGCTATTCAGCCAGTACCAGAAGAGGAAAAGGGACAAAGTTTCAATTCAAGACTTTTCCTGGTACCCAGAAAAGACAAATCATGGCGTCCATTTCTGGACTTATCTACTCTAAACACCTTTCTGGACATTCCAAAATTCAAGATGCTGACTCTTCACCAGTTACTTCCTATGCTAAGCAAATATGCCTGGTTGGTATCTAGATTTAAGAGGCTTACCTGCATATCCCAATCGGGGAATCTTGCAGAAGATACCTCCGTTTCAAAGCAGGCTACTTGCATTACTAGTTCTCTGCACTGCCCTTTGGCTTATCTACAGCGCCCAGGGTCTTTACAAAGTGCATGGCTCCAGTAATTGCATTTTGCAGGCAAAGAAATATTCAAATATATCCATACCTGGACAATTGTCTAATTCAGGCAGAAAAAAAGGGGCACTCTTCTAAAACATCTGGCGTTTGTTCTAACTTGTCTAGCGTACACTTTAAACAAAAAGAAATCACAACTGGTAGCCTCTCAAAAAAAATTACATTCCTGGGTGCAAGCTTGAATACAACTGCCCAAATGGCTTTCCTTACGCCAGAGAAGCAAATTCATTTAGTGACTTACTTCAGATAGATGGCCACAAAAACCCTGCTTTCTGCAAGGCAAATACTGCAAGCCTTGGGGTTCATGGCCTCCTGCATTCTTCTAATTCCATATGCAAGACTGCATGTGAGGAAGCTTCAGTGGTGCTTAGTCTATTGAGTCAGCATTGTCACAGCCTGGAAACAATGATTCCCATCATACCTTGCCTGCAACTAGAGTTCCTATGGTGGGCAGAGGCCTGCCACCAAAACAAGGGACTGTCATTCACACCATCCCCTGCTGCCCAAACCCTAACTACAGGCGCATCAGACTATGCTTGGGGGGCACATCTGGCAGGGAAGTGCATTCAGGGCAAACTGAGCCCAAATCAAATGCACCTTCATATCAATCAAAAAAAAATGCTAGCTGTACAGAATGCAGAGACAGCCTTCAAGGACTACCTTCATCCAGGACAATTAAAGACTGACAACACCATGGTTATGTGGTACATAAACAAGCAGGGGGGGGTACACACTCCTACCCCCTTTGCAGACTAGCCATGGCATTGGGGAACACTGCCTTGACCTATCAAGTACAACTACAAGCTCAATTCCTGCCAGGAAAGTTGAATACTCGGGCAGACAAACTAAGCAGAAATCTCATGGACCCACATGAATGGAAACTGGAACCACGGATTTTCGACATGTTGACACGTAAATGAGGGAGACCAGACAGATCTTTTTGCCTCGCCCCAGAACTATCAGACAAATTGTGCACAAGAACTCCTCGCAAAAAAGCCTGGAAAGTGGATGCTGTATCCTTCAGCTGGAAAAATCTATCAGTCTATGCCTTTCCCAGTCTGCCTCTGCTCTCCAAAGTTCTACTAAAAGTCAAACAGGACAAACCAAAAATGATTGCTCCAGACTGGCCTCGCCAACACAGGTACCCACTCCTGCACAATGTGTCGCACCTTCCACCGTGGCACCTGCCTCAGACACCTTACTGTCTCAGCAGAATAACCAAATTCTGCACGCTTAGCTCCAAACTTTGAATCTTGCAGCATGGCTAATCACCTCAATTCACCCTTAGCATCCCTCAGCAAACCTGTTATGGATGCCATTTTGGAGGCAAGAAGGCCTAGTACTAGAAAATCTTATGCTGACAAATGGAAAAGATTCTGTGCCTGGAATCAATCTCAAGGGATCAGCACAGCAGTGCCCAACATTCCTCAGATTTTACAATACTTAACTGAGATGCTTCACAAGGGCCTGTCCTTTTCTTCCATAAAAATCCATGCCTCAGCCATTTCAGCTCATTACAACACATAACCTTCCCTCTTCTCTCATCCTTTGCTAAAGCAGTATCTCAGAGGGGCCAAAATTTAAGACCACCCAGGAGAGCTCCAACCCCTGCCTGGGACCTCAATTTTGTATTGGAAAAGCTCACCCTCCTTTCGAGCCAGCTGCTACTTCAGGCTTAATTTCTCTCCTGGAAAACCGCTTTCTTTGTAGCAGTCACTTCAGCTGGAAGGATTTCCGAATTACAAGCTCTTAGGCAGTGGACCCTTTCATCATTTTTCATGAAGACAGGGTATCTCTCAGGATCAATCCATCCTTCATGTCTAAGTTGGTATCCAGAGTGGCTCTTAATCAGACCATTCATTTGCCAACTTTCTTTCCCAATCCACAGAACAAGGGGGAGCGGATTCTGCATTCATTGGATGTGCACAGACAACTTAGATTTTACTTGCAGGACAAAATCTCAAAGAAAATCAGAGCAAGGGCAGAGGTAAAGGCCATTTCAAAGCAAACCATTTCCAAATGGATAAGCCATTGTATTCGTTTCTGCTATATGCACCATGGAAAAACTATCCCCCCAGGGGATCAGATCCCATTGGCTGCATCTATTCTGCAGCCTTTCTCCGAGGTGTTCCTACCAGGGACATCCTAGAAGCTGCCACCTGGAGCTCAGTTCATACGTTCACCAAACATGACTATTTGCCACTTTTCTCTAAATCCAGAGCTGGCTTTGCCACTGCTGTCCTGCAGGGCCTTATAGCTGGTCCTAATGCTGTATAATTCCATCCACCCAACCATAGCTTTGGGAATCTACCCAAATGTAATGACTGCAGCAGTGAAACACGAACTTAGTACAGTTGTGTACACTTACCATAAATGTAGATGTTAGTGTATTCACTGTTGCAGTCCTGGTTACCCTCCCTCCAGCCGCCTATTTTTCTCTGTCTATACCTCTACTTTCTTTATGCTTAAAAGCCCTTTTGATGTATTTTCTTTTGGGACTAGAGGTATATTTTTTGTGGTTTTAATTTTATTTGCTCCCCATTTGGCAGGCACCTGACATCTGGGGCAAGAAAAAAACCAAAAGACAGCAAAAACAACCAACCCACCTTGCACTAAATATATGAACAATATATATACAATGCACACAATTTACAAAAGATGAGAAAACAATGGTGGATCACATCATAGTGAGCAGAAAATGCTGCAGCATGAATCTAATAGAGAAGAGAAGGACAAACCTTGTCCAGTAACTCAGCAAGAAAAAAAATCTCTTCCATTATCTGCATATACTTTGAGACCCTTCAGGGTTTAAAACAGAATATGCCAGGCTGTTAGGTGAAGAGAGAGAAGTTTGACATTGAGTAAATGGAATCATCCACATCAGAATCAGAATTACTGCACCGCCTTCAACCAACACCCAATCTATAATAATCTAACCTCTTAATACTAGTGCGCTTTATTAAACCTAGCACAACCCAACAACGCCGCTAAGGCCAACGCCAGGCAAAGACAAGGAATACAATAAATAAAGCGATAATCTATGCATTACAGTCCTTCAATTAAGAAAATATTATTTATTTTTTTTTTCTGACATCCGTAAAAAAAAAACTAAAAAATAAAAAACTCGTACTTAGCCAACCCTCTGCCTCTCTGTTTTACCTCGATCTGAATTTCGACGGCACTTGCACCGAACGGGCACGGTCGGTCTGCATAAGCATTGAACATGCGGCAACGAAAAAGGGGATGGGATTTGTACCCGGACGCCCTGATGTCAGTCTTGTTGATGTTAAGATTAACAGCAGTAATTACTTTGATATTGATGAAGAACATCTGATGTAATGGCATCTGCTGCGTGTTTTATACCCCTGACGACCTGACGTCATGGAAGAAGGGATATCAACCGACGCACGACCCAAAACTTTTGTTAATCAGGCCGACTGAGGGCAACCTGCCAGCAGATTACCCAAATGTAATTACTGCAACAGTGAATACACTCTAACATCTGCATTTATGGTAAGTGTACACAACTGTACTTGTATCTTAATGGTCCCTTTAGCGAGCTTTACATGAGGAAGATCCAGTGGATGTTCATCGTGTTACCCTGCTGCAGTCATCACAATTGGGTTATCCTGTCGTCAGGCAGTCCCGCAGTCGGCCGGAATTCCAAAGTCTTGGTCCGGCGTCGGTTGCTGTCGCCTCTTCCCTGACGTCAATGCGCCAGGGGTATATATAATGCATCCAATGCCATTCTCATATATCTGGGAACAGACTCTTAGCCCCTAGAAATATTCTTTCCCTTGTTCTTATGCCTCAAGGAGCTTCTCTGCTGGAAGTCCACCAAACAGAACAACCCAGGAGCAACATTCACTCTGCCTCAGGCAGACAAGTCTGTCACCACAGACAGCTCAGATGTAGCTTGGGGAGCCCAACTAGGTCCATTGAGGATACAGGGCATTTGATCCCAAGACAGTTGTATCAATCTGAAGGAAATGCTAGTAGTTTTTTTGGCCAGGAACGTGATCTATTGTATCGAAAGTGCTCAATTGTTTTTATTTTTACTTTTAAATTGAAAAAAAAATTAACCTCAGCCTTGGTGGCCTGGCACTTTATTTGGATACTGTTTAAGTACCATTCTTTTATCTTGATCTTTAATTGTTTGAGATCACACTCATTGCATGATACGTAACAGGCCACAGAAGTATTCTAGGAGAGTACATGAGCAGGGACTTGCTAGACCCAAGTGAATGGATGTTGAAATGGGAAGTATTCCTAGACTCTCACTACGCTGCTGGGAATGCCATCTCTAGACCTCTCTGCCTCTCCCCCAGAGCAGACAGTTTGAGGTTCTGCTCCAGAACCCAGCAGGAGGGTGCCAGGAAGATGGATGCTTTCATTTTCACATGGAGCCAGGCATTCCTGTATGCCTTTCCCACATTTACTCTTTATTCCAAGGGTATTCGCAAAGACTCGGACTGACATACCCAGCATGATTCTAGTAGCCCCCTTCTGGCTCAGATAAAATTGGTTCTCTCTACTCGCCCTCAGGTAGTGGAGGTTTTGCATGCTCCTGAAGGACACAAGCCTTCTTGGCCAAATTGGAGGATTTGGTATTCCATCCCAACCTGACCTGTCTTAATCTAGCTCTTGGAGGATTGGGTTATGACACCCACCTCTATGCCTTATCAGGAGGTGCTTTCTGTTAAGGAAGCAAGAAATCTGAACACCTGTAAATCGTACATTGCCAAAATGGAAAAGATTCTACATATGGTGTCATGGCCAACAGTATTGTATTGCTTTACCTGTCTCACCTGCTTGAACAGTGTGCCTCTGCCTTCAGCATAAAGGTTCCTGATTCAGCAGTTTCGGTTTGATTGCAGACTACTCCACCACTTTTCTCCCACCAGGACATGAAACTGTTTGAGAGGGTAGTACACTTGAGATGTCCCAAGAGGGAACCCATCCCTGCATGGAACTTTGTTTTGGAAAAGCTAACCCTTATTGCCCTTCAAACTGGCTACCTTTGCTCCCCTCAAGACCACCTGGAAGACCAACTTTTCTGTAGCTGTCACTTCAGGTAGAAACCTCTGAACCACAGTATCTTGTGTGTAGAGCCCTTCACTGGCTTTCTCAGACAGGGTAATCCTCAGAACTAAGCGTTCATTTGTGCCCAGGGTGGTTTCAGAACTCCACCTTAACTAGGCTCTCAATCTGCCAGTTTTATTTCCATCTTTGGGAAGAATCTTCCACTCTGGATGTCCACAAATCGGGTACTACCTGAACAGAACAAAAACTGGACAGGCATGCCAGTTATCCTTCACAGAGGGAAAATTGGCAGGCCTGTCTCAAAGCAAGCCATCCCAAAGTAGATTGCAGACTGTACACACCATGGAAAGCCTCTGCCTGGATGAATTAGATCCCACTCCAGGCATGGGACAACTACCAATTCATTCCTCAAATGTGTATTCACCCAGTCCTAGAGGCACCCACCTGAAATTCTACTCACATTTTACAAAACATTGCAACTTGGGTCAGGCATCCAGGCCTAGGGTAGGGTTTGCCTTTGCCATACTAAAAAAAAAAAAAAGTTTCCCAGACAGCATTTCCTCCACCCACAGAGCGGGTTTTGGGAATATTCCCAAGGATTAGTACTACAGCATTGACTGAAGAACATAATACAGTTGTGTCCCACTTAATGTAATCGTAGATGTTTGAGTAAATTTATGTTGAAACGTATTCCTTCCCTTTTACCCCTTATGTAAGTAGGGACCTAGTTTCGTACTTGTTGTCCATTTGACTCATCCCAACTTTCTTCCCTTTTGTATTCACTATCAAGACCAGGCAATTGAAATTGTGCTGTCTCCTGCCATCCAACTGCTTTCTCTGCTTAGATCTGAAAAAGATGGATACCTGTAATATCTGGACATAGGTCATAAATAGTCTGCCATCCTCTTGAGGTGATGCTAAAACTCTGGAAATTGGGTCAGTCAAGAGGCTCCTGCATGGCAGGAAGTTTAAAGGATTAGTATTGCAACATTGACCTACTATTACAATTATGGTAAGTGGGTCAAAATTGTACTTGTATAGCAGGTGTTGGGGCCACACTGTCTACTAGTCATTTAAGATTGTTCTTACAAGTGTAGCATTTTGACAGCATGTATGACTTCAGGGTTGTTTGCATTGAGACCTGTACTGGAGCATAACTTCAAATTTTCTAATATTGTGGTTTGTAATGGAATGTATTGAAAATCTCGATCTTAATTGTGTGAGCCATGTAATTTTTTGTTTCCAGTCGCTACTGCCTTCAAAATCCTTTGGTAGGAGTTGCTGGGGGCACGATGTAGGAGGTTTAGAAAGGTGGCTTTGGCAGCAGGTTTTCATCAGTCTGTTCAGAACTGCCTCAGTCCAGGAAATTACTTTGGATGGAAAAATGTAGCCAAAATAGTTCACTGTTTTTAAAAACTTATCTTGTAGGCTTATATTGAATTCATTCCTTTCCTTTTTCAGGCTTGTTGAAAGTGATTTCAGGAGTTCTTCAGCTTGGTAATATTGTATTCAAGAAAGAACGCAATACAGACCAAGCCTCCATGCCAGATAATACAGGTAAGATTTTAGTAATTTTGAATTTTGTTTTGAAAGTTTAGTAGTATGTAGAAACTGCCACTGTAATAAGAGTAGGCTACTTCAGTTTTAACATTACGTTTGTTTTGCTGTTTTCTTTGAATTGTATTATCTTCCATAAATGGATTGTGCCTAAAAATACATTTATAGTAATTTGGACCGTGTTAAATCAGTTATTTTATAGCAGTCTTCAGAGCTAGCAAAGTGTGCGTGAGAGAGTGTAGTTGGAGTACTGAGGGTGTTTAAAACACTAAGTGACACTAAAATTCTTCAACCTTCCCTTGTAGTTCCAACAACACTGAACACAAGTTAACATTTTCCATTATAGTTTTTGTAACCTTCAAGTGGTCCAAGAATGCCAACTTTAATGAGGGAAAGCTTTTAATGCAAACATACTGGGACTTAAACTTGTGAATTTCAGTTTGTAAGGTTGCTTCCTTTTTCCCAAATGGATAGCATATGTGGATTATGTGGATACTCTACAAAAGGGCCTTGCAGAAACAGATATGCTTCTGGAGCATTTCTCCCCGGGCCTCCGCTGAAAACAGGATCTGTGGAACCTAGTCGGACTTTCCCGCTCAAACAAATGTTGGATAAACAATAAATGTGGTATTTCGGGGTAATGAGACTGGGAAAGGAAAGATGCATGACAAACATGACAGATGCTTTAAAATGATCATGGAACTTATGAACAAAGACATTGGCAACCTTCAAACACTGGACCCCACCCAGCTTGGGTTCGTTAGGGGCCAGTCTTGTCTCCTGAACCTGATTGACTTCTGCGAATCAGTCTACAGAGCCGTGGACGGGGGTAAGGCAGTCCACACAGCCTATCTGGACCTCGCCAAGGCCTTTGGCACCATCCCCCACTCTGGAAGCAGACTTACTAAGCTGGGCATTAATCCCTACTTCACTCGATGGATTGCCAACTAGCTTATTGACAGAATCCACACTGTAAAATTAGCTGACTCCAAATCCAGCTCCAGACAAGTGGAGTACCTCAGGGTTCAGTCCTGGGACCGCTCTTGGTTGGCATCTACTTCCCTGAAGTACAGGCCAACACTAAGGGACTCTGGCTAACAAAGTTGGCAGATAACTGCAAACTAGGAGCCATTATTGAATCCCCAAATTATGTGGATACTTTACAAAAGGGCCTTGCAGAAACAGATGTTTGGTGCCAGAGCCGTGGGCTCAAGCTCAATGCCAAGAAATGTATAGATGTTCGTGTTACACTGCTGCAGTCATTACACTTGGGTTATCCTGCCGTCAGGCGGTTCCCCAGTCGGCCTGAGGTACAAAGTCTTGGTCTGGCGTCTGTTGCTGTCGCCTCCTCCCAGACGTCAGTGTGACAGGGATATATAAGATGCAGACAACACCATTTTATTCCGTCTTTCTTGCCGCGCGGTGCCCGAAGCAAAAGCAGTTTGCAAGTGCCGGTTGGCAGTCTCCTGAGATTTTCATTCCGAATCCAGAACCGAAGTCTTCTACAAAGCTAAGTACCCCATTGGGGAAACTTTTTCTTGCCCCAGACCGATGTCCGTAAAAGTTAATAACTCTATTTCTTGTGGGAAGCAAATACCTCAAGGATTTCCATTCCTATTGTATCCCATGCCTAGATCCAGACGTCCCTGTTGGTTTTGCGCTAGGTTTAACAAGCGCACTGTTAAAGGTCTGATTTTGCCCGACATTATTTTGGTAGAAAATTCAATTATACCATGCCGTCGGAACTTCCGACGACCAGAATACACAAAAAGCGCAAAGACAAGAATAGGCATCAGAGGCCCAAAACTGACAAAGCCTCTTCTAGGCCAGTCGCCGGTTCTCCGGTTTTCAGCGAGGCGTCTTTGCAGCCCCTGACTGCTTCTGTAGAACCACAGGCCACCTCTGACTCCCACGTGGAGATGGCTGGGCCTTCGGACACACAAGTTATTCAGCCTACCGAAACTAACCTTTCAAAGGGATCTGGAGTAGCTGAGCAACCCACAGCTTCAGAGGGTGTCTTCAGACCTACTCAGTTAAGCATTAAACCCTCAGCTAAGTCTAAGCCTCCTTTAAAATCAAAGAAACAAATACAGCATTCTCCAGGACAGGCCTCCATGCTTAAAGAAATTCTCAAAATGGCCGAAGATCTAATCACTCTGATCAGGGGTTCCCATCCCCCTCCTGATAAAAGGCCTAGACAGGATGCAGACAGACTCATCCGACCAGGTGATTCATCCTCAGACCTAGGATACTCTTTACCCCCTTATGAGGATTCTGATGCTGAGGAATCAATTCCATCAGCCTCACCACCTGAGGACTACTCCTGTGGGGAAGCCCTACATACCATGAGGAAGCATTTCCACTGGGAAGGCCAGGATTACTCAGAATCCAAGAAAAGGCTCAGACTTCCTTTTATTACCTCAACACAGACCCCTTGCTATTGCACCAGTGTTGGATATTGTGGATGATGTGTATACTGAATCCAGCTTAAATCCTGATTCCTTACCTCCAGCCCCTGTTAAACCTGACAGATACTACAGAGTCCCTGACTCTCTCATTTCTGTATAAAAGCCCTGTAGCTGACACTGAAACTATTTCTCAGGGACCCAAAGGGGTGAAGGCCTCATCAGCCAAGAATCCAGTTCCCTCTGACAGATTCCAGAGCATTAGACAGATGGGGAAAGAAAGTATATACGTCTGCAACTTTAGCAATGCGAGCCTTAAATTGCCAGTTTCACATGCTAAAATATCAGCAGTTTTTACTGTCAGTTAAAACAAAAAATGCTTCCAGAATCAGATCCTCCTAATTTTAAAGAAATGCAGGATTTATTGCATGCAGCTGAACAAGTGGGAAAGCATACTTTGCAATGTGGTTTTGATTCTCTAGAGGCCTCCTGCAAAGCAGCAGTTACAGGCTCTGTCATTAGAAGACATACTTGGTTAAAAGAACATACGTTACCAGATCATGTTAAAGCAAAATTATTGGATGCACCTTTGCAGCAGGATGTGTTTGGAGTTAAGGCAGAAGAGGTATTAAAGAAAATGGAGGATAAGGCAAAATCTATGCAAGTTTGTTTTGGAAAAATTAACTTTACCTCCTTTTGAGCCAGCTAACACAACAGAATTAAAATATATCTCTTGGAAAACTGCTATGCTCCTGGCAATAACATCAGCACGACCTGTTTCAGAATTACAGGCACTAATGGCAGTGGAACCTTTCCTCATTTTCCACCAGGACAGGGTGTCTTTAAGAACTAACCCTACGTTTATGCCAAAGGTGGTATCCAGTGTGGCTCTAAACCAAACTGTTCACCTGCCAACGTTTTATCCTAAACCACAGAATAAAGGGGAGAGACTACTGCACTCTTTGGACATTCACAGGCAATTACGTTTCTACTTGGTCAGATTTTCTGAAAGCTTTGGTTTTGTCCAATTATTGGTAGCATATGCTGCAGGAGCACAGGGAAAAGCCATTTCAAAACAGACTTTTTCAAAATGGATAGGACATTGTATACGTTTCTGCTACACATACCATGGAAAACCTGTACCTAGCAGCATTAGATCTCACTCCACTAGGGCAACAGCCACTTCAACTGCCTACCATAGGGGAGTACCTACCAAGGATATTTTGGAAGCAGCAACTTGGAGTTCTGTACATACCTTCACCAAGCATTACCATCTGCCTCTATACTCTAAATCCAGAGCTGGCTTCACCACTGCAGTGCTGCAGGGCCTTATAGCCACCCCTAATGCCTTATAGAACCAGCCACCCTACCTCAGCTTTGGGATTCTACCCAAGTGTAATGACTGCAGCAGTGTAACATGATGAACATAGTACAGTTTTGTACCTACCATAAATGTAGATGTTAGTGTATACACTGCTACAGTCCAGGTTACCCTCCCTCCTTCCCCTCTTACTGGCTGGTACGTACCCATGTCTTCTACCCTTTACTACCTATGGGTGTATTTGCTGGTAGCTGTAAGTTGTTTGCTTTTCTTATGTATGTTTTATTAGCAATTGGAATTGCCTACCTCTTTAGAGGCACCTGACATCTGGGGCAAGAAAAACTGAAGAAAATGGCGTCAGCTGCATCTTGTATACCCCTGTCGCACTGACGTCAGGGTGGAGGCGACAGCAACAGACGCCGGACCAAGACTTTGGAACTCAGGCCGACTGGGGAACCGCCTGACGGCAGGATAACCCAAGTGTAATGACTGCAGCAGTGTATATATTCGAACAGCTACATTTATGGTAGGTACAAAACTGTACTTTATCCCCTTTGGGAAATAACATGAACCCCGTGAATTACCACATAGGTGGCAGTACACTAAACACGGAAAGTGTGGATAGACTTAGGGACACAGGTGGACAGTGGTCTCACCTTCGATAACCACATCGCCACAACAGTCAGGAAATCCTATGTGGCACACCACATCACGAAGGGCTTTTCATCCAGAAAAAAAGGTCCTTGTCCCACTGTACTCATCCCTCATTAGACCCATTATAGAATAAAACGCCCCATTTGGTATGTACCTCTCAAGACGTCTGCAACTGGAAAGGCTGCAGAAATACCTCACTAAAAGAATCACAGGCCTAAAGCAGATGCCCTACACTGACCGCCTTAAACTCCAGCTATACTCTGTCGCATATTTACTCAGAGGCGATCTCTGCTTAACATACAAGGCCATGTCAAATCCAGAGCGGTTGGACATACTACACTTAAAGAAATCCCATTCCGTCAGAGCCACATGCTCCAGGGATCTAAACCTTGTCATCGCAATAAACAAAACATGCTGGAGGGATAGATTTCTGACCAGCAGACTCCCCAGACTCTGGAATAGACTGCCCATACATGTCAAGCAGGGCGCCTCTTTAGTCCTCTTCAAAAAGAACCTTGACGATTGGATGGGAGAGAGGAAATTCACCCCAGGGATCACGTCAGTCACCGTGCTAGACAGGGGTCCAGGGAAGTAAATAGTGTGGAAGAAATAGCCAAGGAATTGTTAGGCTAGGCTTGTATAGGCCCTAAGGCCGATAGCCTAGTACCAACCTATGAACCTTTAAATATCCCTACTGTGATTTAATTGAATTGTTGATGGCATGGAATTGTCTGTCTGCAAAGTGTCTGACCTTTCCCAAACTTGACTAAGGCTGTTAAGTAAAGAGAACAGATTCAAATGCTCTAGTCATGGCTATAAAATTAGCCATAGTGATAAGATCTGTGGCCAGGTAACTTCAGATGACCTCTTAGATTGTGGTTAGTGTACTAAAGCAAATTTCTAAATCCATGCTGAATGACTGAACTGTCAGCATTTGTTAATGTGTTGTAGTATCTGTATAAGCAGTTCTTTTGGTCAAGTGAATTGAGTGGAAGTTGAACAAAGGGGAAAGGTTTGAGGAGAAAGCTCTTTGTATGCTTCATAATGGTGTGTAAGATATCTGTAGTAAGACGGTTTGCAGATACTTGTATTTATTACAGTTTCTTGCTAAGAGAGAACCCAAAGTTTGTCTACAACCTTTCAAAAACTTGTCAAATTCTTAATTTGTGCAGCTGCTCAGAAAGTTTGCCATCTCCTTGGGGTCAATGTCACTGATTTTAGTAGAGGCATCCTATCTCCACGGATAAAAGTTGGTCGTGACTATGTACAAAAGGCCCAGACCAAAGAACAGGTAAACAATGCTAACAGTGTTCAACTGTGTTGTGCATTTTGCACCCATTAATTCTAAAAGAGAAGTCTTTTGCACAACATCTAGTTTCAGCTATTCATTTTGTAATTAACTTCAAATGATCCTATTGTAATGTTGTGTAGAGATCAGCATTTGAAAAGTGAATGCAATAAGCTTGAGTTTATGGAAAAAAAAAAAAAACTAACTTCAGATAGGTTATATTAAAACTATTAAATACATTCTGGGTTAAATTAAAACTATTGGCTAAATATTAAATGTGCAACTGTCAACTATAATTGTAAGAAACAAGTTCTCATTTTAATTTGTTTTGTAAGTATTGTGTATATATTTGTTAAAAAATGCATGTACTTTATTTTGCGTGTAGAAACTAAACTTGATGCTTCTCTGTATAGTGTGTGTGCTTTCTCCTTATCGACTAGTAATTTTCATTGAATTCAGGCTAATTTTTTTCTGTTTTAATTTTAGGCTGATTTTGCCATCGAAGCACTGGCCAAAGCTACTTATGAACGCATGTTTCGCTGGCTGGTAATGCGTATTAATAAGGCATTGGATAAGACAAAGAGACAGGGGGCATCATTTATTGGCATTCTGGATATTGCTGGTTTTGAAATCTTTGAGGTAAGATGGTAACAGTGTTTTGGTGCCCTGTTTCATATGCATGTTCTAGCGAAACACAATTTTGGAGTCTTGTGCAGTATTAATTGTAAGCTGTTCTTTGGGTTTTAGCTTTTGTGGTTTGAATGTTGAAGAAAAACAGCAGATGTGAAGGTTATTCCGATGTCCTTCAAGGATGCATCTGCAGTCATAACAAATGGGTTGTCCTGTCGTCAGGCAGCCCTTCGGTCGGCCGGATTCCAAAGTCTGGGTCCGGCTTCGGCTGATGTCGCACTTCACCCGACGTCATCTCTGCTGGTCTTCGGGTATAAAGGCATCAGCCGACGCCTTTTTCCTCAGTCTTTCTTGCCGCGCGGCGCCTGAAGCAGAAGCTGTTCGCAAGTGCCGGTCGGTCAGATCCAGAGATTACTACTACCGAATACTACTTCGAAGACTTCTAAAAGCTAAGTACCCGTTGGGGACTCTTTCTTGCCTCAGCCGATGTCAGAAAAAGTCAGTAACTGTTTAACTTGTGGGAAACAAATACCTCATAAAGATTTCCACTCTTACTGCCTGCCTTGCTTAGGCCCAGACCACGGCGTAGCAGCCTGTTCGCCTGTGCTTCCTTCAACCCGGCAACACTTAGGCGTCGGTCGGAGTTTGCTGAACAGTTTTTCGGCTCAGATTTTGCGTACATTATGCCGTCGGATCCTCAGACTACCCAAATTGTTAAAAACGAAAAAAAAGACCGACACTCGCGGTCTGCGGTTTCGGCCGAAACCACGGTTAAGCAAGCCGCGAGTGTCTCTGTTTCGGCCGAAACCGAGAAAACCGGTCAATCTTCAGCCGAATCCATGACCACTACCGAGGCTCCTGCTACCTTAGTTGAATCGGCCTCAGAAGTTTTGCCTACTACTGTGGTTCCTAGTGATTTATCAGACACCATTCCTTTGGATGTCTCTACCCCAGCACGTGGTGCTGCTAGGCCTCCTGCAGCCATGTCTATTAAGGCCTTTGCCAGGGCTAAAGCAGCCAAAACTGTTAAATCAGTGCCTATTAAGCCCCCCTCACACAGGCCCACTTCTAGTTCACAAATGCTTACTCTGGCAGAGGATTTAATATCCTTAATTAGGGGATCCCAATCTCACCCAGACAGGGCCTCTCAGCCCCCAGAAAAGAGACCTAGAGCAGAGCCCCCCGAGCCAGTGTCCTCTGATTCTTCGGATGACTCAGACATTACAGATCAGCCAGAGGCTCCTTTTTCTACTTATGAAGATTCCGATGCTGAGGAATCCATTCCATCTGCCTCTCCACCAGAGGAATTTTCCTTTGGGAAACCTTACATGCCATGAGAGAACAATTCCAATGGCAGGGACAAGATTTCTCAGATTCAAGAAAAAGGCTTAGGACATTTCTGCACTTACCACAACATAGGCCCTTAGCTATACCTCCAGTTCTGCCTGTTGTGGATGATGCATTTAATGATGTTTGCACTGCTCCTGATACTTTACCTCCAGCCCCTGCCAAACCAGATAGATTTTACAGGGTGCCAGACACTCATCACCACCTATACAAGGCCCCACTTGCAGATCCTGAGACTATATCCCAGGGGCCTAAGGCAGTCAGTAGCCTCTACCTCAGCAAAAAATCCTATTCCTTCTGAAAGGGAATCCAGGTCCTTAGAGAGATGGGGAAAAAAAGTTTACACCTCTGCTACTCTCTCAGCTAGAGCTTTAAACTGTCAGTTTCATATGATCCAATACCAAGAGTTTATGCTTGATCAGTTAACTAAGAAGCTGTCCACTGATGACTCCTTAGATAAGAAATATGTTTTAGAAATGGTGAATAACATTCAGCAGGTTAGTAACCATTCTTTAAAATGTGGCTATGATGCACTGGAGGCTTCATTTAGATCAGCCATGACTGGCACAGTGATAAGAAGGCATGCATGGTTGAAAGAACTGGTCTTGCCAGATCATGTTAAAGCAAAGCTGTTAGATGCTCCTATGGATAAGGCCAGTCTATTTGGTACACCTGCTCAGCAAGTAATGAAGAAAATGGAAGAGAAGGCAAAATCTGTACAAACAGTTAAAGATTTCTTACAGGTTCAGCCCCAAGGTTTAGCAGGAACTGGCCTGCCAAAATTGGTCCTTTCCAGACTCCTCAACACCTCAGTGGCAGGAATAGACGCTCTAGAGGCAGAAATCAATCCAGAGGAGGTGCCTACAGAGGACGACAGTGGCAAGGCAATAACCGAGGCACAGACACAACCACTGCCACTGCAACAGGACAATCACAGTGACTTGGCTCTGACACCGCCTACTAGGAAGCAAATAACAGCACCTTTAGGCGGAAAGTTAGCCTTATTTTCGAAAAATTGGCACTATATCACAAAAGACAAGTGGATTTTGCAAACCATAGACCAAGGCTACAGGTTCCACTTCCACACTTTACCAGTAAAAAGAGGAATGCCAAACCTACCTCCAAATCAAAAAACAGAAGCTCTAAAGCAGATAGCGCAATTAACAAAGATAAGAGCTGTGGAAAGAGTACCAATAACAGAACAGGGCAAAGGATTCTACTCCAGACTCTTCCTAGTACCACGAAAAGAGAAAAGTTGGAGACCTATTCTCGACCTGTCCGTCTTAAACACATACATCATTGTCCCAAAATTCAAAATGCTGACCCTACAGCAACTTCTTCCCATGCTGGGTAAGGAGTGTTGGCTGGTAACTCTAGATCTCAAGGAGGCATACCTGCACGTCCCCATATGACCAAATTGCAGAAGATACCTCAGATTTCTTGCAGGATCAGAGCATTATCAATTCTCAGCATTGCCCTTTGGCTTATCTACTGCCCAGAGTATTCACAAAATGCCTGGCATCAGTAATCGCTCACTGCAGGCTACAGGGAATCCAAATTTATCCATACCTGGACGACTGCCTGTTACAAGCGGACAACAAAAGCAAGCTGACAACAGATTTACAAAGAGTCATTTGCTTACTACAAGCCCTGGGATACACAGTCAATTTACAAAAGTCAAGACTGATACCATCCCAAACAAGAACATTCTTGGGTGCGGAATTGGACACAGCAAAACAAATGGCATTCCTAACTGCAGAAAAACAAAACAACTCCTCTTTACTTCTTGGCATTAACAAAGCAGAACAAACTAACAGCAAGAAAAGTACTGCAGGCCTTGGGCTTCATGGCACCATGCATAATCTTGGTCCCACATGCCAGACTGCATATGAGAAAGCTACAGTGGTACCTAAAGAATTTATGGTCTCAACACAGGCACAGCTTAGAAACCGAAATCCCACTAATCCCATGCCTGAAACAGGAGTTCCTATGGTGGGCTCAAGCATGCCAGTCAAACCCAGGCTTGCCCTTCCACAACTTTCAAGCAAGCCAAACCATCACAACGAACGCCTCAGACCTAGGCTGGGGGGCGCACATGTTGGACAAATGCATACAAGGATTGTGGACTCCAGACCAGCTGCACCTGCACATAAACCAAAAAGAAATGCTGGCAGTAAAACTAGCAATCCAGAAATTCAGACCATTCCTCAAAGAAGGCCATTTAATGATAAGGACAGACAACACCACAGTCATGTGGTACATCAACAAACAGGGAGGCACTCATTCATACCCCTATGCAGAATGACTCTGGACCTTTGGATTATGGCACTGAGCTACAACATCCAGTTACAGACAATATTTGTGCCGGAAAAAGAAAACACCCTAGCAGACATGTTAAGCAGAACCACCGCGGCTGCTCACGAATGGATGCTACACCGGACATCTTCAAGGCCATCACAAAGAAATGGGGAATGCCACAAATAGACCTATTCGCATCCCCACTCAATCACCAGCTCAAAAAATTCTGCACAAGGACATACCACCCACTTGCATGGAAGGTGGACTCTCTATCCTTCAGTTGGAAAGGCCTGACAGCATATGCATTTCCACCTCTTCCTTTGATGCACAAGGTACTACTGAAAATCAGAGGAACGCCCAAGGATAATCCTGATAGCTCCGAATTGGCCAAGACAACACTGGTATCCATTGCTGAGGCGCATGTCTCAGGGGAGACTGTGGTCAATACCCCTGATGCCTTTGATGTTAACTCAGAACAACTACAACATCATGCACCCAAACCTAAAAACCTTGCAACTGACTGCCTGGAACATCACATAGCAGCAACTAACCCAGACCTATCCCAAAGGGTTAAAGACATTATCCTTGAAGCCCGCAGACCTTCAACAAGAAGGAACTATGCAGGAAAATGGAAAAGATTTGTCATTTGGAGTACTGAAAGAGGAAAAGATGTGTCGAACATAGATATTGCTAACATCCTGGAGTACTTGGCAGAGCTTCTACATACAGGCCTGTCCTATTCCTCCAAGATACATGCATCAGCTATTTCAGCAGAATACAGCTTCGATCCACCTGTCTTTTCGCATCCTCTACTCAGGCAGTTCCTCAAAGGGATCAAGAATGTAAAACCTCCTAGGAAACCACCATTACCAGCATGGGACTTGAACTTTGTGCTAGAAAATTGACACTCCCTCCATTTGAACCAGCAGCAACAGCAGATCTTCAACACCTATCATGGAAAACTGCTTTCCTACTGGCAATTACTTCAGCAAGGAGGGTTTCGGAACTACAGGCCTTAATGGCAGTACAACCCTTCCTAATCTTCCATCAAGATAGGGTGTCCATGAGAACTAATCCTACATTTATGCCTAAGGTGGTATCCAGAGTGTCTTTAAACCAGGCAATCCACCTACCTACCTTCTTTCCCAATCCACAGAACAGGGGAAAGACTGCTGCATACCTTGGATGTACATAGACAGTTACGCTACTACCTGGACAGAACCAAAGGTGACAGAAAAACTGACCAGCTTTTAGTAGCCTATGCAACAGGAAGGGAAGGAAAAGCAATTTCCAAACAGACAATCTCCAAATGGATAGGAAATTGCATAAGATTCTGTTACTCCTACCACGGAAAACCAATTCCACAGAACATAAGACCTCATTCTACAAGGGCTACAGCCACTACCACAGCTTTCTTACGAGGAGTGGCAACCAAGGACATTATTGAGGTGGCTACTTGGACCTCCGTGCATACATTTGCCAAGCATTATAATTTACCTCTATACTCTAGATCCCGAGCAGGGTTTGCCACTGCTGTACTGCAAGGGATCCTAACTGCACCATAATTCTTCTTCCTCCTCCTCCCCTAGTTTGGCTATGGTATTCTACCCATTTGTTATGACTGCAGATGCATCCTTGAAGGACATAGTACAGTTTTGTACCTACCATAAATGTAGATGTCCAAACAGGATAGCATCTGCAGTCAGGATTACCCACCCTCCTTCCCCTCTGTGGTACTCCTAGGGTATTTACCCTTCTAATAGCTAGCTGGGGGGGAGTCTCTTATGGTGTATTTGTTTGTATATATGTACATACATTGTTATTTTTTGTGTTTGCCTTCTACTGTTTTGGAAACATTGGCATTTATCCAAAATTTAGCTTACCAAGAGGGCAACTGGCATCTGGGGCAAGAAACAGAGGAAAATGGCATTGGCTGATGCCTTTATACCCGAAGACCAGCAGAGATGACGTCGGGTGAAGTGCGACATCAGCCGAAGCCGGACCCAGACTTTGGAATCCGGCCGACCGAAGGGCTGCCTGACGACAGGACAACCCATTTGTTATGATTGCAGATGCTATCCTGTTCTGACATCTACATTTATGGTAGGTACAAAACTGTACTTTTTACAGTACCCCAAACACCACAGTTTGATCTTTCTCCTGCAGCCATCATGCAGTAAATACATTGTTACTGTATGATGCCCTTCCATGTCACTGTTGCATTCATTACTAAAGGTATCCCTTGCACAAGGGTAGCCCAACATCTGGCCAGTATACCAAAGCCTTGGGTATCAAGGATGACTTATGTTGCGCGCATGATCCTTGCTCATGGCGCAGAGCATAAAGGTGATGCACAGAAACATCAACTTTGCTGCCAGTCTGAACACCATCTTCAGTAGTCTTAACGTTCCTTCATCTGCTGATTACAAAGTCCTTTTCAGGTAAGTGTCCCATTGGGGTTTTTCTTTTTTTTTTTTTTTTTTTGCAAGGTTACATGTTTTTCGGAAAGAGAAAATGTCTAAGACTGATTTGCAGACTTTGTTTTGCATGAGTGCTTTTCACAACCATATGTTGTGCCAGATTTGTCAATTTTGTCCCCAAGACTGTATGTAGTTCTCTCTTCTCCTTGTCTGTGTACTTAGACCCAAAATGTTAAGTTGGCAGAAGAGATGGCAAAATCATCCCAGCCAAGAGGGTCGGCTATCTGCCAAGACAATGACCAAAAAAGTTTGGTGTGATTCTGCTGCTGTACTGCCTCCCCTGGATGTCTCTCTTGAGATTGGTGAAAGCCCAGAGGATTGCCTGGTTATTCAGTTGATTCCTCTGCTGTGACTGCTTCAGAGGCCGGCATGGATTGGACATCTTGCACTACCTTGGAGGCTCTGCAGACATTGGTTATGGATGCTGAGGGGGAACTGCGGCTGATTGTATCCAAGTGGTGGAGGGCTGTTCTGCTTATTTTTAGGGAGATTTCCACTACACAGTGTTGGCAAGATTCCGAACCTTCTAAAATCTTTAGGGCTGACATCCCTTTGAAAAAAAAAAAGAAAGTAGAAAACTGTTCCTAACAATCCTCGGCATAAATGGCAGGTGTTTACACAGGGGTGGGTTGTATTCATGGCCTTGTAGCCCCCTCAAGGGAGTTTGTTCCTGCCCCCCCAGTCATTTACTTAACAGGCCTAGGGAGCAGGACTCTCTTAATCAGGATTTGGACTTTGGAGAAGTGTTTGGTTTATTCCTGTGTAATCCCTTCTCCAGTAGACTGGTTCTGAGGAGGGTAACTCAGTTTGTCCAGATTCTCCCTTTGAAGAACTTTCCTTTGCGGAATTCTCTCATGATAGAATTCTTTAAATGGGACTGTACCCTAGTTTCTGATGTCCAAAAGAGGCATTAACTCCAGATGGAGTCTGGAAGCCCTCTGCTGTCCCTCCTGTTCTTGCCTTAATGGACACTTTCAGCAGTTTCTCAGGCTTATTCCCAGCTCTTTAAAAAAAAAAAAAAAAAAAACCTGATAGGTTTTATAAGATACCCGATTGTAAGTTTCTTTACAAATGTCCTGCTGACCCCTCTTCTAACAAATCTTCCAAATTGTTGCCTTCTACTGAATTACTTCTGATAAGGACAGTCTATGGAAACATTGGGCACACTTCTGCTCTCTTGGCCTTTCAGGCTATTAACTACCAGACCCATATGACCAGGTGTGTTTTAGCTGTTCTCTCAGGCTTATCAGGTTATTTCTGACCTTTTTGATTCTGAGGGGGGAGGTCTTGGCTTTTTTTGGCTGCTCTTCTCAAGTGGCGTGTAATTCTGTTAAATAGTTATGATGCTGCTTGATGCTACCTGTAGAGCTGCTGGCCTTGGTTCTGTCTCGAGTTTATTCTAGTCTTTGCTTCCAACCTTTGCCTGATATTAAGGCACAATTGATGCTGCTGCTCTTGACAAACTGTCTGGGTCTGCAGCTGCCAAGCTTCAAGTCCTTACAGGAGAAGGCCAAGACCTTGCAGAAATTGAAACATTTTTGTTTCCCATTACCAAATTTCAGAGGAATTAACCTTCCAAGCCTGCCTTTCTACGTAGACAAGTCTCTCCTTCCACCCAAAGGTAAAAAGGGTTCTAGAAGGGGCTCCTTCTGCCAAGTCTACTCAGACTCCTGCTGTTCAGAAGCCTCATTTTACAGAAAGCCTGGTTCTGTCCATTTCTTCCCTCCCTCAGGTTTCTTTCTCTTCCTCTTTCCCTGTCTTTTCACAATTGTTTAACAATCATTCAGGATTTTTGGATCATGTCCATTTGTTGGGGGTGTATGTGAAGATTCTTTCCTCTTTTTTGGCCATTCCTGAGCCTCCTCATGAACTGGCCTTTTTTCAGATGTACCTTGGGGCCTTTTATCTCAATGCACCATCAGAGCAGATGTTCTTCATCTCACATTGCTGCAGTCCTTACACTTGGGTAGTCCGCTGTCCTCGGTCGGCCCGAATATCGTCAAGGCGCATTTGACTGACATCAGGACGCCAGGGTACAAATGCGCATGACCGACGTCATATCCTCAGTCTTTTTTGCCGCATGGTCCGATGCAGAAGCAGTATTGCAAGTGCTGGTTGGCGTTCTGAAATTTTTCGTTTTCGGAGTTTCAGACAGAGTCAAAGTTGGGAATATTTTGTTTTCTTGCCTCAGTGGTTTACCGGATGTCAGAAAAGTGAATAATTGTATTTCTTGTGGGAAACAGATACCGCATAGAGACTATCATACTTTGTGTATTCCTTGTTTAGGGCCTGAGCACGACGTTGTTGGTGTCGCTCTTGTGCTAGATTCAATACTATAAAGAGGAGATTAGATTGTGCCAGGTTAGTCTTCGGAAGTGGTGCAATTATAAAATGCCGCCGGATGCTCCGAAGCACTAGGACAAAGCAGTTAAGCCTAGGCTAGAAGAAGTTCTTTAGAGGTGTCGGTGGAGCCGGTGGTTCCACGAGGTTTCTTTGGGATCCCAGGGAGAGACCTTGTTATTGCAGGATGTGGCCTCTCAGGAGGCAGGTCAGGGTGATGGGGCTTCTCAGGTTACTATCCCCTCCTGCCTAGGGTGGTTAGGCCCTCTCCTTCTGTTTCCAAGGCTTCTCCTAGAGGCAGGCCAGGTTTAGCTTCAGTTGGTGTCACCCCTAGTTCTTCTGGAACTGTGCCCAAGAAGCATATGCTTAAAATGGCAGAAGATTTGATTACTTTGATTAGGGTTCTTGCCCCTCCTGATAAGAGACCTAGGGTGGAGCCTGAGCTAGGGAGTTTTGAGCAGGCTTCGATGTTTCAGAGTCTTCGGCTGAAGACTTGCAGGAGTACTCTCCTTATTCTGATTCTGATGTGGATGATTCTACTCCTTCTGCTTCTCCTCCTGAGGATTTTTCTTTTCAGAAACTCTTCATTCCATGAGGGAGCATTTTAAGTGGGAAGGTCAGGACTTCTCTGATTCCAGGAAAAGGCTTAGGAATTTTTGTTTTACCCCAGCATAGGCCTTTGGCTATACCTCCTGTTTTGGATGTAGTGGAAGATGTTTTACAGAGGCTTCTCTTAATCCTGATTCTTTGCCTCCTGCTCCTGTTAAACCGGATAGGTATTACAGGGTGCCTGAAGCTCATAAGTATCTTTTAAGAGTCCTAGGGCAGACCCAGAAACTGTTAGCCAGGGGCCTAAAGGTGTTAAGGCTTCTGTTGTTAAGAATTCCTGCAGACAGAGGCCAGGGCCTTGGATAGATGGGGAAAGAAAGTTTATACTTCTTCCACTCTAGCTATGAGGGCTTTGAATTGCCAGTTTCACATGTTGAAATACCAAAACTGTCTCCTTTCACAATTGAAGTCTAAGGTTGATGCTCTGGAAGGTATTGATTGTAAAGAGTTACAAGATTTAGTACATGTTTCTGAACAGGTGGGTAAGCATTCTTTGCAATGTGGTTTTGATGCTGTACAGGCCTCATCTAGGGTGGCTGCCACTGGGTCAGTTCTTCGCAGGCACGCCTGGCTGAGGGATCAAAATTTATCTGACCATGTTAAAACAAGGATTTTAGATGCTCCTTTACAATCTGATGTGTTTGGTTCTCCTGTTGAGGCAGTTTTAAAGAAAATGGAAGACAAGGCTAAGTCTATGCAGACTGTTAAAGATTTTTTGCAGGTTCAGCCTCCAAAGTTTAGTAGAAATTGGCCTACTAAAGGGTGGATGTATCCTTCTTATGATTCCCAGTCTAGGGGTAGATCTAGACGTGGTAGGGGCAGAGCTCAGGGCTCTTTCAGGCCTAGAACAGGGAGTTCTCCTGCACAGTCTTCAGGTGAGGGCAGGGGTCAGTCCTTTCGTAAACAGACCCAATGACCTACCTTTTCAGCTGCCAGAGCCTTCTCGTCTGGCAGCACCTTTGGGAGGAAGGTTGGCACTTTTCAAAGAAAATTGGAGTTTAATTACCCAAGACAGATGGGTATTGGATATCATACACCACGGTTACAGGTTTTATTTCCATACCTTGCCTCCTTTCAGAGGCATGCCAGACGTTCCTCCTCCACAAAGAATAGAGGCTCACAAGCAAATTTCTCTGTTAACTCCAACTAGGGGCCATACAGCCGGTCCCTATGCCAGAAGTGGGCCTAGGATTTTATTCTCGCCTGTTCCTAGTACCAAAGAAGGGGAACACGTGGAGACCAATTTTGGATTTATCTATCCTCAACACTTATCTGGACATTCCCAAGTTCAAAATGTTGACGTTACAACAGCTTTTACCTCTGCTGGGCAAAGATCATTGGATGGTAACTTTGGATCTCAAGGAGGCTTACCTTCATGTTCCTATCAGACTAAGTTGCAGGAAGTATCTGCGTTTCGAGCTGGGACTTTACTATCAGTTCTCTGCATTGCCCTTTGGCTTATCTACTGCCCAGAGTGTTCACGAAAGTTCTGGCTCCAGTGATAGCTTTCTTCAGGCTAAAAGGAATACAGGTCTATCCTTATTTGGACGATTGCCTGATTCTGGCTCAAGGAAGGAAGAGCTTCTTCATCATTTGGAATATGTGATAGCAGTGCTAAGATGCCTGGGGTATTCTGTGAACTAAATAAAGTCCAGTCTAGTACCCTCTCAGGACATGTGCTTTCTGGGTGTAAGACTGAATACAGCATCCCAGATGGCCTCTTTGACCCCGGACAAACAAAAGAATCTTTCCCTTTACTTCCATCAACTATCTCATCAGTCCGGCTGACTGCAAGGACAGTCCTTCAAGCCTTAGGGTTCATGGCATCTTGTATTCTGGTGCTTCCCAATGCCAAACTGCATATGAGGAAGCTGCAATGGTATCTCAAAAATGTATGGACACAGCACTGCCAGGATCTGGACACTGTCATTCAAATAATACCTTGCATTCAAAAGGAATTTTTGTGGTGGGCTCAGGAATGTCACCTAAACAAGGGACTCTCTGTGACCCGCCAGAGGCAGTCAGATTTTAACGACAGATGCCTCAGACAAAGCTTGGGGAGCTCATCTAAATGGAAAGTGGATACAAGACAAGTAGCCTGCCAGACTACAACATCTACATATCAACCTGAAGGAGATGTTAGCAGTCCAGTTTGCATTAATAGCTTTCAAGGATTTACTTCTTCCAGGGCAGGTGTTGATTCTAACAGACAACACAACTGTCATGTGGTACATCAACAAGCAAGGGGGAACACATTCTTATCCTCTATGCAGGCAAGCAATGATTTTGTGGGAGACTGCTCTCAGTTTACAGCTCAATCTTCAGGCAAGGTTTCTGCCGGAGCACAGAACTCCTTAGCAGATGTGTTGAGCAGACAATTATGGATCCCCACGAGTGGAAATTGGATCCTCATGTATTTCAGAAATTGACAGTGTCATGGGGAACTCCAGACATAGATCTGTTCGCTTCTCCACTAAACCATCAGCTGCCAAAGTTTTGCACGAAAGGTTTCATCCCACAGCTTGGAAAGTGGATGCTCTTTCTTTCAATTGGAGCAATCTTCATGTGTATGCCTTTCCACCTCTGCCTCTCCTCCCAAAGGTACTTCTAAAGGTCAGACAGGACAAGCCAAGGATGATTTTAATAGCTCCAGATTGACCTCGACAGCACTGGTACCCATTACTGAGAAGTCTGGCCGGTGAAGCCTCCATGGCCTTTGCCTTGATTCCACACCTGTTGTCCCAGGAGGACAGTCATTTGCTCAATGTCAAACTTCACTCTCTTCACCTAACAGCCTGGCATATTCTGTTTTGAACCATAGAGGGTCTCAGCTTCCACAACAAGTTTTGAATGTGATTTTGGAAGCTAGAAGGCCTAGTACAAGGAAAGTGTGATAAATGGAAGAGATTTTTATTTTGGAGTGCAGCAAAGGATTTTGATGTTTCTGAGCCTAATTTAAGTGTGGCTCTTCAATATCTTACTGAGTTACTGGACAAAGGTTTGTCCTTCTCTTCTATTAAGGTTCATGCTGCAGCAATTTCAGCTCACTATGACTGTGACCCACCATTGTTTTCTCATCCTTTGTTCAAGCAATTTCTTAGAGGGGCAAAGAATATAAGACCCCCCACGTAGAGCTCCTACTCCTGCTTGGGATCTCAATTTTGTGTTGGAGAAACTCACTCTACAACCTTTTGAGCCTGCAGCTACTACTGAGTTGAAATATTTATCATGGAAGACTGCTTTTGTTGGCCATTACCTCTGCAAGAAGGGTTTCTGAATTACAGGCCCTTATGGCGGTTGAGCCTTTCTTAATTTTCCATAAGGATAGGGTATCTTTACACTAATCCTTCCTTTATGCCTAAAGTGGTTTCTAGTGTGGCTTTAAACCAAACTATTCATTTGCCTACTTTTTATGCAAATCCCCAAAATAAAGGGGAAAAGATTTTGCACACTTTAGATGTACACAGGCAGTTGCGATATTATTTGGACAGAACTAAAGGGTTCAGGCAGTCGCAGTTATTTGTTTCTTTTGCTTTGGGTTCTCAGCGCAAGCCTGTGTCAAAACAAACTATTTCTAAGTGGATTGGGTTTTGCATTGCTTTCTGTTATTCCCATCATGGCAAGGAGATTCCTGCTGGGATTAGGCCTCATTCCACTAGGGCTACTGCCACTTGACAGCTTTTGAGGGGTGGCAACCAAGGATATTTTGGAGGCAGCTACTTGGAGTTCAGTGCATACTTTCTAGGCATTATCACCTACCACTTTACTCTAAATCCAGGGCTGGTTTTGCCACTGCTGTTTTGCAGGGCATTTTGGCAGCTGCTGCTTCCTATAGTTTGGCCATCCTCCCTTACCTCTGCTTTGGGATTCTACCCAAGTGTAAGGACTGCAGCAATGTGAGATGAAGAACATAGTACAGTTTTGTACCTACCATAAATGTAGATGTTCAAGATCCACATTGCTGCAGTCCAATTTACCCTCCTCCTTCCCTCTGTAGTTAGAGGTGGTTGTGTGGGTTGGGTTGTAAATATTGTGTATATTGTATATATTGTACATATAATTAGTGCAAGGTTGTTTGTTTGCTGTCTTTTGGTTTTGACCTTTATTTTTAGGGTCTTCTGACATCTGGGGCAAGAAAAGACTGAGGATATGACGTCGGTCATGCGTTTGTACCCTGACGCCCTGATGTCAGTCAAATGCCTTGACGGACGTCAGCCTTATACTTTGATATTCGGGCCGACCGAGGACAGCGGACTACCCAAGTGTAAGGACTGCAGCAATGTGGATCTTCGAACATCTACATTTATGGTAGGTACAAAACTGTACTTTTCTGCTCCAAAAGAGGGGGAAAGGATTTTTTCCAGTCTTTTTTTTTGCTCCCAGGAAAGAAGGCACCTGGAGGCCCATTTTGGAACTTTCTTCACCACCTTTCTGAGGGTTCCTTCCTTTCAAATGCGGTCTCTTCAGACCCAGTTTCTTCTAACTGAAGCTTTTGTAGTCTCTCTGGATCTCAAGGATGCTTTCTTTCACATCCCATTCGTCATTTCAGATCATTTTTGCAGTTCTGTTTCTTCCTTGCATTTTCAGATGTTCATCGTGTTACCCTGCTGCAGTCATCACACTTGGGGTATCCTGTCGTCAGGCGGTCCCGCAGTCGGCCGGAATTCCAAAGTCTTAGTCCGGTGTCGGTTGCTGTCGTCTTTTCCCTGACGTCAGTACGCCAGGGGTATATATAATGCAACAGACGCCATTTTCTCCAGTCTTTCTTGCCGCGCGGTGCCCGAAGCAGAAGCAGTTCGCAAGTGCCGGTCGGCCGACTCCTGAGATTTTCGAATTCGAATTTCAGACCAAAGTCTTCTATAAAGCTAAGTACCCCGTTGGGGAAACTTTTCTTGCCTCAGACCGAAGTCAGAAAAAGTTGACAATTGTATTTCTTGTGGGAAGCAAATACCTCATAAGGATTTTCATTTATTGCATACCTTGCCTAGGCCCAGACCACAACGTCACTACTTGTCTGTTTTATGCTAGGTTTAATAAGCGTACTATTAAAAGACGCTTTGATTTCGCATGACACTACTTCGGTAGGAAATTTAACTACACCATGCCTTCTGAGCAACCGACTACCGGCGTGCACAAAAAACGCAAGGATAAGGACAGACAGCCCAGGCCTAAGCCAGATTCCCAGACCTCGGCTGATCTGGTTCTCCGGTCCTCAGTGAGGCTCCGCAGCCTCTGACTACCGCAGATCTGGAACCCGAGACCGCTACGGAAATTGACGGAATGCACCAGGCCGACGCAGCCATTTAGTTCAGTCCCTTCCGACGACGTTGCTACAAAAGACGGTGCTACAGAAACGCCATCGGTTTCTGAAGGCGTTTTCAGACAGACAACTTTCACCATTAAAACGTTTTCTAACTTCATTCTCCTGTTCAAGGCCCCATGCGTAAGAAACAGATGCTCAAAATGGCTGAGGATTTGATTTCTTTAATCAGGGGTTCCCAGCCCCCTCCTGACAAAAGGCCTAGACAAGAGGAAGATTATGCATCCTCTGAACAAGTGTCCATTTCTTTAGACTCCTCTGAGGACCAAGATTACTCCTTCTCTCCTTATGAAGATTCTGATGCTGAGGACTCTATTCCCTCAGCTTCTCCTGAAGACTACTCCTTTGGGGAAACTTTACACACTGAGGGAACATTTTCACTGGGAAGGTCAGGACTACTCTGACTCGAAGAAAAGGCTCAGTTTCTTTTACTCCCCCAACAGAGACCACTTGCCATCCCACCAGTTTTGGACATTGTGGATGATGTCTATTTAGAATCCAGTTTGAACCCAGACTCTCTACTCCTGCTCTGGCTAAGCCTGAAGAGTGCCTGATTTCCCACAAATTTCTTTACAAAAGCCCTGTAGCTGACCCAGAGACCATCTCCCAGGGTCCCAAGGGGGCTAAGGCTTCTATGGCTAAAAACCTTCTGAGAGGGATTCCAGAGCACTACACAGGTGGGGGAAAAAGGTTTACATCTCAGCCACACTAGCTATGACAGCACTGAATTGTCAATTTCACATGCTTAAGTATCAGCAATTCCTAATCTCTCAGTTAAAGCAAAGAATAACCACTCTCCCTCAACAATCTGAATTGAAAGAAGTACAGGATCTGTTGCACGCCACTGAGCAGGTGGGCAAACATACTTTACAATGTGGGTTTGATTCTTTGGAGGCCTCCTGCAGAGCAGCTGTCACTGGGTCCGTTATACGTAGGCATGCTTGGTTAAAGGAACAAACTCTGCCTGATCATGTTAAAGCAAAACTACTAGATGCTCCCTTACAGCAGGATGTTCTTTTTGGAGTTAAAGCAGAAGAAGTTTTAAAGAAAATGGAGGATAAGGCAAAATCTATGCAGACAGTCAAAGATTTCCTACAGGTACAACCCCCTTGCTTCAGCAGAAACTGGCCAACAAAAAATTGGTCCTTTCCAGCTACTGACTGACCAGAGGGGTAAATACAGGCGCCCAAGGGGCAGAGGACAACCGCAAGCCCAGTATAAACCCCGCCAATGGGGCACTACAACACAGAAGGGAGAAGACAGGTCTCAATCCACCAGAAGGCAAACTCAGTGACTTGCACCTCATCTGGCCAAGCAATATTCTCTTGGCAGCCCCCTTGGGGGGAAAACTCACACTTTTTGCAGACAACTGGAACATTGTCACAAAGGACAAATGGGTCCTAGACATAATTTTAAGAGGATACAGATTCCACTTTCACACCTTGCCAATGAAAAGAGGAATGCCAAACCTGCCACAAAATCAATGGGCAGAGGCACAAAAGCAAATTACAGCTCTCATGGACATGAGAGCCATTCAACTGGTACCTACTCGAGAGCAAGGCCAAGGATTTTACTCAAGGCTCTTTCTCGTGCCCAGAAAGAACAATGCCTGGAGACCAATTCCGGACCTTTCAATTCTAAACACCTTCTTAAAAGTACCCAAATTCAAGATGCTAACACTACAGCAGCTACTTCCCATGTTGGGCAAGGAAGCATGGCTAGTGTTGGACCTCAAGGAGGCATACCTGCATGTCCCTATCAGACAAAGTTGCAGAAGATACCTCTGTGTCATTGCAGGTTCAACCCATTACCAATTCTCTGCACTGCCCTTTGGCTTATCTACTGCGCCCAGAGTCTTAACAAAATGCCTGGCACCAGTAATTGCGTACTGCAGACAAAGAGGAATTCAAATATATCCATACCTGGACGACTGCCTCATCCAAGCAGAAAGCAAAGACAATCTCTTACATCATCTGGCCTTTAAAACATCTACTAAACTGCATGGGGTACACAGTAAACGAAAAGTCAAAACTAGTACCCTCACAAAAAATGACATTCCTGGGTGCCAGCTTGAATACAACTGCCCAGAAGGCTTATCTTACACCAGACAAGCAACTACAACTGACTCAATATTTCAAGACAATGGCAACAAAGACCCAATTAACTGCAAGAAAAGTTCTGTAGGCCTTGGGCTACATGGCATCTTGCATACTAATACCATTTGCAAAGCTGCATATGAGGAAATTACAGTGGTACCTAAAAAGCGTATGGTCTCAACACAGCCACAGCTTGGACACAATGATATCTCTCATTCCCTGGCCTACAGCATGAATTTCTATGGTGGTCACAGGCATGTCACCTCAACAAGGGTCAGCCTTTCACCTTGCCCCCAGCCATGCAAACTATCACAACAAATGCTTCAGATTACGCCTGGGGGGGCACACATGGCAGGACAATGCGTTCAAGGCCTATGGGCTGCAGATCAAAGAAATCTGCACATAAATCAGAGATGCTAAGCTGTACAGAAAGCTCTGACCGCCTTCAAGGATCTAATACATCCAGGACAACTTGCAATAAAGACTGACAACACCACAGTAATGTGGTACATAAACAAACAAGGGGGTACACATTCCTACCCTCTGTGCAGGCAAGCAATGATCTTATGGAACACAGCTATGGCTTACCAAGTTCAGTTACAAGCTCAATTCCTGCCAGGACAGAAGAACACATTGGCAGACTACCTCAGCAGAAACATCAAGGATCCCCACGAGTGGAAACTAGATCCACAAATATTTGCAATGATAACTCAAAAATGGGGCCTTCCAGACATAGACCTGTTTGCCAGTCCTCAAAACCATCAACTAACAAAATTTTGTACAAGGACATTTCACCATCAAGCTTGGAAAGTGGACGCACTCTTTCAGTTGGAAAAACCTGACAGTGTATGCCTTCCCTCCATTGCCTCTCCTCACAAAGGTGGTTCTGAAAGTCAAAAAGGAGAGACCACGACTGATTCTCATAGCCCCAGACTGGCCATGCCAGCACTGGTACCCGCTATTGAGAAATATGGCCCACAGCCCACCATGGATATTGCCTCAAATCCCCCATTTGCTCACACAACAAAACAATCAGATTCTTCACAGCCAGCTCAAAACTTTAAATCTGGCTGCATGGCAAATCAACTAAACATCCAACCAGCTCCTCTTTCACAAGCAGTTCTGGATGTTATTCTGGAAGCCAGGAGGCCAAGCACCAGGAAGGCTTATTCAGACAAATGGAAAAGGTTTTGTGCCTGGAACCAAGCTAAAGGCCAAGACGCAATTCAGCCTCACATGCCTCACGTTCTACAGTATTTAGCTGAGATGTTGCACAAAGGACTTTCTTTTCCCTCCCATTTAAAATCCATGCTTCAGCTATTTCAGCTCACTACAACACGGATCCACCTTTATTTTCACATCCTCTTCTAAGGCAGTTCTTCAGAGGCCAAAAAACATTAGACCACCCAGGAGAGCTCCTACACCAACATGGGACCTCAATTTTGTTCTGGAAAAACTAACGCTACCTCCCTTTGAACCAGCTTTCTCTGCAGATCTTCAGATCCTATCATGGAAGACTGCCCTACTCCTAGCAATAACTTCAGCTAGAAGAGTCTGAGCTACAGTCTCTAATGGCAGTGGAACCTTTCCTCATTTTTCATCAAGACAAGAGTTTCTCTACGAACTAATCCTTTATGCCTAAGGTGGTTTCCAGTGTGGCTTTAAATCAAACCATCCACTTACCCACCTTCTTCCCAAATCCACAGAACAAAGGTGAGAGACTCCTGCATTCCTTGGACATTCACAGGCAACTTCGTTACTACTTGGACAAAACTAAGGCTTTCAGAAAATCTGACCAGCTCTTTGTATCCTATGCTACAGCTTCTCAAGGGAAGGCTATATCAAAGCAAACCATTTCTAAATGGATAGGTCACTGCATACGTTTCTGCTATACCCATCATGGGAAACCAGTTTCTGCTACCATTAGGTCCCACTCTACCAGGGCAACAGCTTACCTCTACAGCCTTTCTCAGGGGGGTTCCAACCAAGGAGATTTTGGAAGCTGCAACTTGGAGTTCAGTACACACCTTTACTAAACACTATCCCTTATCTCTTTACTCTAAGACCAGGGCGGGCTTCGCCACTGCAGTTCTGCAGGGCCTTATAGCCTCCACTAACCCTCTGATACCCCCCCCACCTTAGCTTTGGGATTCAACCCAAGTGTGATGACTGCAGCAGGGTAACACGATGAACATAGTACAGTTTTGTACCTACCATAAATGTAGATGTTAGTGTTCACCCTGCTGCAGTCAAGGTTACCCTCCCTCCCCTCTGATCTACTGGCTAAATCTCTTTAATACCTTACTGATGTATTTGCTTATAGCTGAAGGGATTTTGTGTTTGTGCAGAGGTTACTCCATTTGGTACTAATTTCTGACCACCTTTTTTGGGGGCACCTGACATCTGGGGCATTAAAAACTGAAGAAAATGACGTCGGTTGCATTATATATACCCCTGGCGCACTGACGTCAGGGAAGAGGCGACAGCAACCGACGCTGGACCAAGACTTTGGAATTCCGGCCGACTGCGGGACTGCCTGACGACAGGATAACCCAAGTGTGATGACTGCAGCAGGGTGAACACTTGAACATCTACATTTATGGTAGGTACAAAACTGTACTTTATTTGCTTTGGCCTGTCTGCTGCCACAGGATCTTTAGATGCCTTGCTTCTGTGATTGCCTTTTGCAGGATGAGGGAATACAAATATTTCCTTACTTGGACAACCTGCTTCTTTAGGATTCCTCTCCATAGACCCTCCTTCAGCACCTGCACTATGCTATTTGCCTCTTGCAAAGCCTAGCGTTTACAGTACATTTCCAGAAATCCTTTCTGACTCCTCCTCAGGGTCATGTCTTTCTCTGGTGCAGACTCCTGACCATTCCTATGCTGGCATCACTGCCACCACCCAAGGTTTAGGCTGTCACTTTTCAGTCCAGTCTTCCTCGGGTATTGGTTATAGCCAGAGTTTCTAAGGGCTCCGAGTTGCATGGCTTCACCATTCTTATGCTTTCTCTAGCCAGACTCCATATGAGAAAGCTACAGTGGTTTCTAAAATCAGTATTGCTTCAACATTTTGATCTTTGGACTTTCTAGTTCCTCCTCTTCCGTGCCCCAAGCTAGAAATTCAGTGGTGGATTCATCAGTTTGTCAACCCAGGACTTCTTTTCAGCCCTCAGTCCCCTCTCAGGAACTTTTTTCAAATGCCTCAGATGTGGGGTGGAGAGCTTCCTTTTTGACCCTCTAAAGGTTCAGGGGCTTTGGTCCGCTTGTCAGAGGGTAGACCGTATTAACATCAATTTGATGAGCTCTCCTTGCTGTTCAAGCCTTCCATACTCTGTTCCTTCCAGGTCGCTTCTGTCTTTACAGACAATACCACAATGATGTGGTACATAAATAACCAAGGGAGTACACTTGCTGCCTGTGCAGGCCAGCTCTTCAGGTTTTGGAAATGGTTATCCACTATCGGGTAACTCTTCAAGCTGTTTATATTCCTTCAGAGCAGAACCTTGTGGCAGGCACTCTGAGCAGGTCCATTACACAGACTTACAAGTGGATGCTTCAAAAAGATGGGTTTCTGGACATTGTCCACCAGTGGCATCTTTTTGCTTCCCCTCCGAACAGACAAGTTCTTCTTTTGCACCAGTCCCAAGTCTTCTGGTGTGGGAGCTAGGCACACTTTTTTTCTTGCAGGGGGATGTTTCTCTCACCTTCCCTCTCCTTCCTCTCGTACTGAAGGCCCTGTTCAAAGTGAAACAGGACTCTCCCAAAATCTTTGACTCCCTTTTGGCCCAGACAGCATTGGTTCCCTCTTCTGCACCTAGCCAAGGGCAGTCATCACAAGTTAACTCAAAGGGTGGACTTATTCGCACAAGACAAGGGGGTCTCTCATACATCCTCACTTGTCCATGCTTCAACTGGCACTGTTGGTGATAGGGTTTTGATTCCTCAACCCTTTAAGGCATCTTTTTTCTAAGGATCTGCTTTGGGTTTTCCATGAGGCCAGGAAACTCAGTACCAGAACATCTTAATTATCCAGATGGAAGAAATTTTCTATTTAGTGTCTTGCTCGTAACTGGGATCCACTTTCTGTGGAAGTTCCTTGGGTTCTCTTATTTGTGTGAATTACTGCATGCTGGGTTGGCATTCAGTTAAAGCTTACCTTGCCGCTATTTCTGCTTTTGACTCCTTTGGCTTCTATGTTTGAGGTCAAACAATTTCTTTAAGGTGCCTTTTATATTAGGCCTCCTAGTAAGCCTATTACTCTTTCCTGGAACCTTAATTTTGTTTTTGAAAAAATGACTCTGGCTCCCTTTGAGCCTGCAACTTCAGCTTCTTTGCAGCGTTGTACATGGAGTACTACTTTTGCCCCTTCAGCTACAAGGATGCCTGAGTTTCAGGACTTTATGGCTGTCCCTTTAATTTTTCATAGGGACAGTGTGTCCCTTCGTATTAATCCCTTTTATGCCCAAGGTGATTAATGACTTGTTAATCAGTCTATTAATTTGCCCACTTTTTCCCTTGTCTGCAGTCTGCCAGTGAGAAGGTTCTTCACACCATGGATTTACATAGGCAACTGAGATATTTTGAGAAGACTAAGGCCATTTGCAAATCTGGGCAACTTTTTCTTTCATCCTAGATCTTTGGGTTTGGCTTTTTCTAAGCAAACCATTTTTACTTGGATTTCTAAGTCTATTTCCTTTTGTTAATGCTTCGTGGGAAAAGCCTTTCTGCTTCTTTAAAGGCTCATTCTGCCAGGGCTGTGGCTTCTTATGCTTTTTCCAAGGGATTGGATGAAAGTTCCATCCTTGAAGCTGCTATTTGGACTTCTATCCAAAGTATAACAAACTGGATATGGTTTTCCAGGGCAAGAGCTGGGTTTGCTAGGGCTAACCTGCATGGCGAGGGCTGTGCTGGGCCTTCCTCCTCCAAGTTTCCTCTTGAGCTTTTATACTCACCCTAGTGCAAGAAATACTGCAACAGTGATAAGGAAGGACATAGTACAGTTGTCAAATCTTACCATAACAGTAGAAGTCCTACCTTTCACTATTCTAGTATTCGCTCCCTCCATCTTCCACCTTTTTCTCTACTTTTTTCCTTCTGGATGCCTGTGTTCATCCTCCTCTCCTTGGACTGTTCCTCCTGGGGCTTTTCAGTTCTGTACATCACCTTTATGCCCTGTACAGTGAGGGGGAGCATACGTATGATGTATGACATCCTTGATACCAAAGGCTTTGGTATACTGACTGCACTTTGGGCTACCGATAGCAGGGGATCCCTTTTGTAATGCTGAAACACTGTTATGGTAAGATTTTACACAACTGTACTTTTTCTGTATTCAAAAATTAAGTTTAATTTGTTCATGGAAGAAATATTTAAAAAAATCATATAAATAAGCTCATGTTCTTTCTCCAGTCAGCAAAGCCAGTTTTTAAGTTGCATAGTCCCCAGTTTGAAATGGCCCTGTTTCCAGATTAGACTTTTATTGAAGGACAGTTTGTGTCTGTGGTCTAATCTTTGTTGTAGGTCCCAGACAAATGCTGGAAGTTTGTCTTCTGTTAAGATTTTAAAAGTAAATTGTAGACTGTATATTGGACATTTCTGTTTGTGGGTAATCAAGTCAATTGGCCTCATTTTATTTTGAGGCAAGTTTGTAGAGCATATTAAAAGCTGCTACACATGTTGGTGTTTAAAACTGCTGGGACTACTAGATGTCTTGCAAATTTAATTGCTAAAGAACAGCTGAGCAGTAGAGGTTTGCAGAAAGATCCCTGTAAAATAGGGTGTCTGTATTTTGTATACATAAACCTGGCCTGCAGTATGCAAACCACTTAAGTTTAAAACCTTGCTAATCAATATTGTCTTGGTTTTCACTTCCACACCCTTTAAATTGCATATAAAACTTAGCAACATCACAATATTTCAAGCTTTAGTTTTTATTTTTTTATTTTTTATTTATCATTTGTTGACCGGGAAAGTCCGACTAGGTTCCACAGAGCCTGTTTTCAAGCGGAGGCCAGGGGAGAAATGCTCCAGATGCATGTCTTTTGGAATGTCTTAGTTGCCACTTGTAAACAAGCATATGCAATGTAAGCTAGTATTAGTGTGTATTAAATAACTTTTTCGATTTATTGTACTTGGAGGAAACTCAGGCCATATGTATACACATGCACATTTTTGTCATTTGCTACTGTCATGAGGCAAACTGCAGGAAACCTTTTTAAAATATGAAAAATGTTACCCTAGCACATTATTGGGGACAGCCAGAGACGTCCATGTAAATAAGATGGTTTTAATTTAAAGCTGTACACGTTATCAATTGATTAGTCAAGTTTATGCTTTACTTCAGAAGTCAGTTTGGAAATGTACTGTACTTCCTGATTAGATATGTAATTCTGTAATATACTGCAGGTCCTAATTGTCCAACTTAAACTTGGCCACTGTGGGGTGGGAGGCTTGTTGCATTTATTTTTGAATTATTGTACTTTTTTGTATTAATTTTTTGTTTTATAGGTTCATAGGCAAGTAGTAGCCCTTGTGACCCATATCAAGCCTAACCAGTTTCCCTTCATGTACTCAAATTAACCTATCCATTTGGTTAGAGATCAACTTTCCCATGGTTATTACTCGTAATGAGCAACTGGGATCATACCATACATAATTTGAGGTGTGACCCATACATAAGAGTAAAGCACTGTGGAGCTGCCTCTCCATTAGTAGTACAGGAGGCAGCCCTGGGGTAATTTTTTTTCTTATTCATAGGTCCAAGTTTCGCTTGAATGTGGTCATGGAAGAACTTTTTATGTGGATGGAGAGTCTGTTCCAGTGCATCAGTACTCTGCAAGACCTACTCCTTTCTACAAACCATTGTGTTGCAGAAAAAGTTTAGATCTTTATGTGCAGTAAATCAATCAGTATTGGGTCAGAGGATGCCTTGTATGCCAGACGCATGTCACTTCTTAGCAGTCCATAGGTTACAGAATGTAGTGCCAGACTTTCAGTCCATATAGGACATGTTTAGACCTTGTATCTTTTTAACAAGGTATCTTTGTGGTCATTCCAGTTGCATACATCTGGACAGATACATGCCAAAGGGTCGATTATATTCAATGATTGGTCTGAGAGCTGTGTAAATGGGGGCATTGACATTCCTAGGCCTAGACATAATCTTTGTTTATAAGGTGTGCAATGTAGCACTTTCTTACAGCAATGGACACATGTTGCTCAAAGCTCAAGTCACTGTCCACACAAGTTCCCAAATCCCAAAATGGATAAACTCTTGGGGGCATATTGTCACTATGGTAATTCCCTTGGGTAGATGATTTCCCAAAGAATGCAGTAATGCATTTTTTGGCATTTAGTTTGTCCATGATTTTGACAAGTTATTTGGGGCAAACCTTCCTGCAGGATGGCTGTCATTTAGAGATTCAGTGAATGCTCCTAGCTTGCAGTTATCTGCAGACTGTCAGCCGGAGCCCTTTGGTATTAACTTCTACTTCATAAAAGTAGACTGCAAACAGGAGATGTCCTGGCACAGGACCTTCAGGGCATTCACTGTTGATTGGTCTCTGTAGATGTAACTTATCCTAATTTGATTTCATGCATCTCATCAGTAAGCCAGGTGGCAATCCAGCTAGTGACATGGGGTTTATTCACAGTTCGTTTGGCTGTCTTACTATGCCAGAGTGGGGAAATTGTCAGAAGCTTTGGCCATTACTGTGTGCACCATTTTAACTTCATTCTTTGCTTTAGTGACCTTTTCAAAAAAATCCACCAGGTTGAGTAAACATGACCTACCCTTGACTAATCCAAACTGAGACTGGTACAGTGTTTGGAGGATCCCTATGTTCTGATTAGTTCCATAACAAGTCTTTGCACATGAGGCTGGTCAGCTGGTCACACTAGTCTGTAATTGCGTGGGTCTGGGGAAGTTCCTCCCTTGTGAAGGGACTGAATAGCTGTTTTCCACTTGCTTGGTACGGAACCTGTATGGAGGCTGAGATTGAACAGTGGTGGGGATGTTCCGAAGTCCTTCTTTATGCCATTAAAAATGCATCCAGGGATGTCAGAACCCATCGATGCTGTATTTTCCAGCTGTCTTGAGGGACAGATGGAGGGGAAAGAAGAGTAAAGTTAGATCTAAATTTATCAGTCAGTAGATTTGTTGCATCTTCAGTCTCCGTGGTAAATGTTGTCCCATCTCGCCTTAGTTCTTGCTGTTTGAGTTCGGAGCCTGTCCTCTGCTCAGACTCAGCCTAATTCTAAAGCTCGAGAGCTATTTACTGGCTCGAGGCTAACCCTTATCCCAGAATGCCCAGCGTCAGCTACCCAGATCTCGTTTGCCACTTCAGCTGCGAGGTTGCTTCGTTACTAGCTCAGGCTTAGTATAGTTTTTTCTAGGATAATAATTTTGTTCTTAAAATTTGTCAAGTTTTTGTCTAGATATAGTTCTTTATCTGTTATCGCCTTTCTTGTGTGCTGTAGCTTTGTTGGCTGTCACTCCATATCTCGCAGGCCTTCTGTTTTTCTGTTAACTGTAAAAAAAAAATTTTTTTAGTATAGTAGTTTAACATGTCTAAAGAGGCCAAAGTTTTCGGCTTCAAAAAGTGGCAACTCATGCTGTCATAAAAATGTCTGACAGATGGGCACACTGGCTGTGTATTTAGGGGCTGTGCACCTGCAGGACTCCTGCTCTGTCATGCATTTAGTCCAAGGGTTCTGCAGGAGCGCAAAAACAAATTAATCCTTCGAGGATTATTAAAACCACAGGATTCCCCAGCTAAAGGTTCTCAGCCAGTGAAATCCTCTAAGTCTGTCCAGCCGTCTGCTCCATCCTCTGAACAGACTCCTATGCTTAAAGAACCAAGTTTGTCGGTGCAGACTAGCATCGACAATTCATCTCCCCCCTCTGCTCCAACTGCCACCTCTGAGCTGTCTCGGAGCCACAAGCGAGCAAGGTCTCCTTTTATTGGAGCTGATCCGCTCGGTGCCACAGTCACCCTTATTAGGAGGTGAACCCAGTCATCTCGCTTCATCGCACTCCTCTCGATCCTCCAGGTTATCTGATCAAAATGAGGAGACGGTAGTCAGCAGGTTGCTTAAATCTCACAGGCCCTTGCGAAATTACTTTCCAGCCCACCTCAGCAGGTTGCAACTCCATTCCTCCTCTGACCACACTTAGTTCAGAGCCATAGACCATGGATGCACTGATAGTAGAACCGACCACTCCGATCTCCTCTTCGGTTCAGACGTCTGCACCGATCACTTCGATTGTTCCGTCCATTGAGGGATCTGGGCATCTAAGCTCTCTGCTCTGAGGGGGGGAAGTGGCATCGGTCCCTTGTCCGACCCTGCTCTCCCTCTCAGAGCTTCGGCACAGGAGAGCTCTGCTCCCACATCGGCCTTGGAGCCGTCACCCTTGACGTGAAGGACTCCAGTCCCTCTGGAGCAGGTGCTTTCTTTGCCTCGGGATTGTGACTCCGAGGTCATGCAGTGTGTGCTGGCCCCTGAAGCAGCCTTACTATCAGCCCCATCGGCTCCTTCTCTTGTGGTGCCTGTGCCAACCTCTGCTCCTTCAGCCCAGAAGCGTAGGGAACCTATGCCCCAGGACACCCCACTGGATGACGCCTCTTCTTCCGAGGCCTCCCCTGATCACTCAGAGGAGCCTCCACGGAAGAAGTGCAAGAGGAAGCACCTAGACTCCTGAGTCTGTCACCTCAGATACAGACCTGGATGAATCGGAAGGGTCCCCCTCTAAAGATGTTTCCTTTTTGGACATCTTTGAAATGCTTAGGCAGAGGGGTGGCTGGCCTTCCCTAGCCCCTACTGAGGATGAGTCTGTATACCTGGAGGCATTCTGTTCCCGACCTTTCACCTCCTGGGCATCTCCACCTTTCGATCCACTCATGTCTGTAGTCTAAGTTCATAACAGCCCCCCCAGGACAAACCATTTCTCTGTAGAGGTGTGCCAGTTGATGCCATGGTGGTAGCAGCAGCCGCCAAGAAAGAGTTAGCAGAAACTTCTTAGTCTGTCCACCACAGTGTCTAGGATGGTGGACAGATATGGGAAGCAAATTTCTTCCTCAGCAACCTTCTCAATGAGGTCCCTGTATTCTCTCTCATTTTACACTACTTCAAAGGGATCTCCTAAAAGAGCTTAGAGATGCCCTACAAGATCCTACAGCTGAGGGGAGCATCAGCCAAAATAGCTTCCCAGCTTGCATCTCTTAATTCTATAGTCAACTCCTCCATGAGGCTGATTTCCTATGCAGCCAATGGAGCGAGCAGAGCTGCAGGTACAGGAGTGGATTTCGGAGAGACATGCTTGGCTGCGGCTGTGTCAATTTGCGGAACCCTTTCGGGCATCTTTCACAAATACTCCCTTTGATGGCTAATCGCTTTTTGGGCCTCAGGTGACAGACAACGCTTACCAAGTGCGAGCAGGAAGTCGAGACTTTCTCTGCCGTGGGAGTCCATTTTTCCACTCCTAACAGACCTTATCCCAAAGGTCAGAAGGTTGGAAAGATATGGTTTTGGAAGTCCCAGGGACCCTTGCCTGACACGTGGTGATTTTTCCCCCAGGGGCAGTGGGGGAAACAACAATGGCAGACACCGCCCTCGTGGCAGAGGGGGACGGCAAAATCAGTGTGACAAACTCTCTGCCAAACCCTTCCCAGCATCCCTGACTGGTTGCCCGACTGCACCTCTGGAGGCAGTTGGTGGAAGACTTTCCCTGTACCCAAAAGACTAGCAAAATATAACGGACAAAAATGGGTACAGTCATATCCGGAGGTTACAAAATCCCCTTTCATCAACCCCCTCTAAAGTCGAAGTCCATCCCAGATGTCCCACCCAACCTAAGGGATCGAGTAGTTATTCAAGTTTCAAAGCTGCTAGAAAAAGGTACCATTCAGGAAGTCCCTGCAGACCAACTAGGATCCGGAACTTGCTCAAGATTCTTTTTAGTACCAAAAAAGACAGGGGACTGGAGACCAATACTGGATCTCAGCAGATTGAACAAATCTGTACAAAAAGAAAAGTTCCGGATGGTAACACTGCAGTCCATTCTCCCCTTTCTGGGTCAGGACAACTGGATGTGCTCCATAGATCTTCAGGATGTGTACTACCATATCAAAATGGACAGACGCTCCAGGAGATTTCTTCACTTCCAGGTAGGGGCCAGTCATTCAGTTCAGAGCTCTGCCCTTTGGTCTCACCACAGCCCCCAGGGTGTTCAAATGTATGGCAGTAGTCCTGGCTCACCTGAGATGTGAAGGATTCCAGGTGTTCCCTCTCTAGATGGCTGGCTCCTAACTGCTATCACCAGGCATCAACTCTTAGAGGCACAGGATTATACAATATCAACTTGCACCCAACTAGGCATTAGTAAATTTTGAAAAATCTGCCTTGTTGCCCTGTCAATCTGTTACATATATAGGAGCAGAATTAAACACACAACAGATGTTTGCAAGGTTACCTCAGGAAAGAGTTTTCTCTATTCGCCAACCAGTGTTATTTCTAATGCAGAGCAGAAAGGTTCAAGTCAGACATGTCTTGCAAGTTCTAGGCTCCATGGCAGCTGCCATTCTTGTACCATTAGCGCGTTACCACGAGTCCTTCAGTAGCTTCTCTTCACGCAGGGGTCCTTCCCATGTCTCACATGATCCTGATTATAGAAACATGCAAAAGAGACATCTCTTGTTGGATGGTCTCCCCCACTGTTGACTGGCAGACATTTCATTCAACCCCCTCGGGTAGCCACAGTGACCATGGACACCTCCCTGATAGGTTGGGGGGAGGCATTATCTAGGCAGGACAGTCCAAGGCATGTGACAACCTCACGAGTACCATCTGCGTATCAATGTCCTAGAGATGAGTAGTGCTCCTAGCATTGCAAGCTCTGCAAGACTCTCTTCCTTCCGGGACTATTGCGATCCAAACAAACATGTCAGTTGTGTGGTACATAAACAAGCAGGGCGGGACCAGGTTCTACCCCTTGTGTCGAGAAGCCCTCGGGCTATGGCAATGGGCGATTTCCTCCAAACGTTTTCTGACAGCAACTCACATCCCTGGGAAATCCAACGCAATAGCGGACAGGCTCCGCAGGCCTATCTTCATGCCTCACGAGTGGTCTCTGAATCAGGAAGTTGTGGACCTTATCTTCCGCAAATGGGGCCAGCCTTGCTGCAGTCTATTTGCCACCCCCTCAGCAACAAATGCAGCAGCTACTTCTCCCCGCTTCCTCGTCCAGGGCAAACTCCCAGGGACGCTCAAGTCCACGATTGGCCTCAGGGACTCCTTTATGCATTTCCCCCTTTTCCCCTGATTCCAAGACTCGTACAGAAAGCAAAAGTGTTGGGTTGCAAAATGATCCTCATTGCCCCCTATTGGCCTTGACAGATATGGTTTCCGTTCCTGCACCTTCACCTAGACCAGCCTTGGGTTCTGGACATAGTGCCATATCTATTGATTCATCAGTCAGGCGGGTTACACAAATCCCTTCAGAGACTCAAGCTCAAAGCTTTGATGTTCGTGTTACCCTGCTGCAGTCATCACACTTGGGTTATCCTGCCGTCAGGTGGTCCCGCAGTCTGCCAGAATTCCAAAGTTTTGGTCCGGCGTCTGTTGTTGTCACTTCTTCCCTGACGTCAGAGTGCCAGGGGTATATCAGAGGCATCCGACACCATTTTCTTCAGTCATTCTTGCCGCGCGGTGCCTGAAGCAGAAGCGTTTCGCAAGTGCCGGTCGGCCGACACCTGTGATTTTCGAATAGAGTTTCAGTCCGAAGTCTTCAAAGCTAAGTACCCCTTTGGGGAACCTTTTCTTGCCTCAGTCCGATGTCAGAAAAAGTTAATTGCATTTCTTGTGGGAAGCAAATACATCGTAAGGACTTTCATTCTTTTTGTATACCTTGCCTAGGCCCAGACCACGACGTCACTGGTTGTCGGTTTTGTGCTAGGTTCAATAAGCGAACTATAAAGCGTCGCTTTGATTTCGCACAACACTACTTCGGTAGAAAATTTAATTACACTATGCCCTCGGAGCAACCGACTACCGGCATGCATAAAAAACCACAAGGATAAGGACAGGCAACCTAGACCCAAGCCAGACACAGAGGCCTCGGCTGGCCCGGTCGCTAGTTCTCCGGTTTTCAGTGAGGCGCCTACGCAGCCCCTGGCTACCGCTGAATTGGATCCCCAGACCGCATCTTATCTCCCAGCAGAGAATTCTAGGCAGACGCAGCCATTTTCCTTAGGCCCTACCGACGACATTGCAGTAGGGGAAGCCAGTGCTGCAGAAACGCCTTCGGTTTCTGATGGTAAGCTTAAGACTCCTCTAAAACCAAAAAAGCCTTCACTTCAGTCTCCAGGCCAAGGCCATATGCCTAAGAAACAGATGCTTAAAATGGCTGAGGATTTGATTTCTTTGATCAGGGGTTCCCACCCACACCCCCCCCCCGGACAAAAGGCCTAGACAAAAGGAGGATTATGCCTCCTCTGATCAGGTGTCTGTTTCCTCAGGCTGCTCTGAGGAGCAGGATTACTCCTTCCCCCCTTATGAAGATTCTGATGCTGAAGACTACATTCCCTCAGCTTATCCTCCTGAAGATTACTCCTTTGGGGAAACCTTACACACCATGAGGGAACATTTCCACTGGGAAGGTCAGGACTACTGACTCAAAGAAAAGGCTCCGAGTTTCTTTTACTCCCCCAGCACAGACCACTTGCTATCCCCCCAGTTTTGGACATAGTGGATGATGTCTTAGAATCTAGTCTAAATCCAGATTCTCTGCCTCCTGCTCCAGCCAAACCAGATAGATACTATAGAGTGCCTGACTCTCAAATTCCTTTACAAAAGCCCTGCTGCTGATCCAGAGACTATCTCCCAGGGTCCCAGAGGGGCCAAGGCTTCTGTGGCTAAAAATCTGTACCCTCAGAAAGAGACGCCAGAGCACTAGATAGGTGGGGGAAAAAGGTTTACACCTCAACTACTCTAGCTATGAGAGCACTAAATTTTCAATTTCACATGCTTAAATACCAGCAATTCCTAATGTCTCAAATAAAACAAAACATGGGCACGCACCGTCAACCGTCTGAATTCAAGGAAATGCAAGATCTGTTGCATGCAGCTGAGCAGGTGGGCAAGCATACTTTACAATGTGGTTTTGATGCCTTGGAAGCTTCCTCTAGAGCAGCTGTTACTGGGTCTGTTATACGTAGGCACACTTGGTTAAAGGAACAATCTTTGCCTGATCATGTTAAAGCAAAGCTACTGGATGTACCCTTACAGCAGGATGTTTTATTTTGGGTTAAAGCAGAGGAGGTTTTAAAGAAAATGGAGGATAAGGCAAAATCTATGCAGACTGTCAAAGATTTCTTACAGGTACAGCCCCCACGCTTCAGCAGAAATTGGCCAACAAAAAATTGGTCCTTTCCAGCTTCTGACAGACCTCAGAGGGGTAAATACAGGCGCCCAAGGGGCAGAGGACAAGCACAAATCCCTTACAAACCTCGCCAATGGGGCACTACAACACAGAAGGGAGGAGAAGACAGGTCCCAAACCACTAGAAGGCAAACACAATGACTTAAACCTCAAACTGCCAAGCAAAACCCTCTTGGCAGCTCCCTTGGGAGGAAAATTAGCACTTTTTGCAGACAACTGACGCATCGTCACAAAGGACAAATGGGTCCTAGACATTATCTCACACGGATACAGATTCCATTTTCACACCTTGCCAAGGTTAAAAGGAATGCCAAACCTGCCACAAAATCAATGGGCAGAGGCGCAAAAACAAATTACAGCTCTCATGGACATGAGAGCCATTCAACTGGTACCTACACAGGAGCAAGGACAAAGATTTTATTCAAGGCTCTTTCTAGTCCCCAGAAAGGACAATGCTTGGAGACCCATTCTGGGCCTTTCAATTTTAAACACCTTCTTGCAAGTACCCAAATTCAAGATGCTAACACTACAGCAGCTTCTTCCCATGTTGGGCAAGAAAGCTTGGCTAGTAACGTTGGACCTCAAGGAGGCATACCTGCATGTCCCTATCAGACAAAATTGCAGAAGATACCTCCGTTTCATTGCAGGTTCAACCCATTACCAATTCTCTGCACTGCCCCTTGGCTTATCTACTGCGCCCAGGGTCTTCACAAAATGCCTGGCACCAGTAATTGCATACTGCAGACAGAGAGGAATTCAAATATACCCATACCTGGACGACTGTCATCCAAGCAGAAAGCAAGGACATTCTCTTACAACACCTGGCTTTTGTACGACATCTAAGTTGCCTAGGGTACACAGTAAATGAAAAGAAATCAAAACTAGTGCCTTCACAAAATGACATTCCTGGATGCCAGCTTGAATACAACGGCTCAGATGGCTTATCTGACGCCAGACAAACAACTACAACTAACTCAATACTTCAGAACAATGGCAACAAAGACCCAACTCCCTGCAAGAAAAATTCTGCAGGCCTTGGGCTTCATGCCATCTTGCATACTACTAATACCATTTGCAAAACTGCATATGAGGAAATTACAATGGTACCTAAAATGCATATGGACTCAACACAGCCACAGCTTGGAAACTATGATAAATCTCATTCCCTGCCTTCAACAGGAGTTTCTATGGTGGTCACAGGCTTGTCACCTCAACAAGGGTCAGCCTTTCACCCTACCCCCAGCCAGGCAAACTATGACAACAGATGCATCGGACTATGCCTGGGGGGCACACATGGCAGGACGGTGCGTTCAAGGCTTATGGACAGCAGATCAAAGGAATCTGCACATCAATCAAAAAGAAATGCTAGCTGTATAAAATGCTCTGTCAGCCTTCAAGGACCTCTTGCATCCAGGACAGCTTATAAGGACAGAACACCACAGTAATGTGGTACATAAACAAACAAGGGGGTACACACTCCTACCCTCTATGCAGGCAAGCAATGACCTTGTGGAACACAGCACTGGCTTACCAAGTTCAATTACAAGCTCAAGTCCTGCCAGGAAAAAAGAACACATTGGCAGACTACCTAAGCAGAAACATCATGGATCCCCACGAGTGGAAACTGGATCCACAAGTATTCGCAATGATAACTCAAAAATGGGGGCTCCCAGACATGGACCGGTTTGCCAGCCCTATCAGCTAACAAAGTTTTGCACAAGGACTTTTCACCATCAAGCTTGGAAAGTGGACGCACTCTCATTCAGTTTGAAAATGCTAACAGTATATGCCTTTCCTCCACTACCCCTTCTCACAAAGGTACTTCTGAAAGTCAGGATGGAGACCCTGAATGATACTCATTGCCTCAGACTGGCCACGCCAGCACTGGTACCCACTATTAAGGAATATGGCCCAGGGCCCACCATGGATTCTCCCGCAAATTACCCACCTGCTCACACAACAAAACAATCTGATTCTACACAGCCAGCTCAAAACCTTAAACTTGGCTGTATGGCAAGTCACCTAAGCAACCAGCCAGCTCCTCTCTCAAGCTGTTATGGGAGTTATGCTGGAGGCCCAGCACCAGGAAAGCCTACTCAGACAAATGGAAAAGGTTATGTGCCTGGAACCAAGCTAAAGGCCAAAATACCCTTCAGCCTGACATACCTCAGATTCTGCAATATCTAACTGAGATGTTACATAAAGGACTTTTTTTCATCTATTAAAATCCACGCCTCCACCATCTCTGCTCACTACAACATGGATCCTCCCTTATTTTCACATCCACTCTTAAGACAGTTTCTCAGAGGGGCCAAGAACATTAGGCAGTTTCTCAGAGGGGCCAAGAACATTAGGCAGTTTCTCAGAGGGGCCAAGAACATTAGGCAGTTTCTCAGAGGGGCCAAGAACATTAGGCAGTTTCTCAGAGGGGCCAAGAACATTAGGCAGTTTCTCAGAGGGGCCAAGAACATTAGGCAGTTTCTCAGAGGGGCCAAGAACATTAGGCAGATGTTCTTCGTCTTCCCTTGCTGCAGTCCTGACAATTGGGTATAGTCCGCGTCCCAGTCGGCCCGAATACCAGAGTATAAGGCTGACGTCGGTCATGGCGCCTTAGACTGACGTCAGTACGTCAGGGTACTAATGCGCATGACCGACGTCATTTCCTCAGTCTTTTTGCCGCATGGTCCGATGCAGAAGCAATTTTATGAGTGCAGGTTGGCGTTCTGAGATTTTTCGAACCGGAGTTTCAGACCGAATACAGAGTTGGCTAAGTAACCCGTTAGAACATTTTGGTTTTCTTGCCTCAGTATTTAACCGGATGTCAGAAAAAGTGAATAACTGTATTTCTTGTGGGAAGCAGATACCGCATAGGGATTATCATACTTTGTGTATACCTTGTTTAGGGCCTGAGCACGGCGTTGTTGGTTGCCGCTCTTGTGCTAGATTTAACAAGCACTATTAAGAGGAGGCTTGATTGTGCTAGGTTAGTGTTTGGGAAGCGTTGCAATTATACTATGCCGCCGGATGCTCCGGCGCCTGCTTCATCTAAGAAGCGCAAGGACAAAACAGTGAAGTCTAGGGGTGAGGAACCGGCAGTCCCGGACGCCGGTCCTTTAGAAGGCTCAGGAGCCAGAGGTTTTGCCAGGAGTCTCTATGGAGTCTCAGGCAGATACTTTACTGTTACAGGATGTGCCCTCTCAGGAGGTAGGCCAGGCTGAGGGGGCTTCTCAGGTAACTGTTCTTCCCTCTCTTCCCAAGGTAGTTAGGGCCTCTCCTTCTGTTGCCAAAGCTTCTTTTAGAGGAAGGCCAAGTTCAGCTTCTGTAGGGGCTTCTCCTAGCATTTCGGCTCTGTGCCTAAGAAACATATGCTTAAAATGGCAGAAGATTTGATTACTCTGATTAGAGGTTCTATGCCCCCACCTGATAAGAGGCCTAGGGTGGAACAGGAGTTTGATAGTTTTGAACAGTGTTCACAGGCTTCAGAGTCTTCTGTGGAAGACTTGCAAGAGTTTCCTACTTATTCTGATTCTGATGTGGATGATTCCACTCCTTCAGCTTCTCCTCCTGAGGATTTTTCATTTTCAGAGACTCTTCACTCCATGAGGGAGCACTTTAAATGGGAAGGCCAAGATTACTCTGACTCCAGAAAAAGGCTTAGGGAATTCTTGTTTTTGCCCCAGCATAGGCCCTTAGCTATTCCTCCTGTGTTGAATGTGGTGGAGGATGTTTTTGCAGAAGCTTCTCTGAACCCTGATTCCTTGCCTCCTGCTCCTGTTAAGCCTGATAGGTATTATAGGGTGCCCGAAGCTCATAAGTATTTGTTTGAGTCCCAGGGCAGACCCAGAAACTGTTTATCAGGGGCCTAAAGGTGTTAAAGCTTCTGTGGTTAAAAATCCTGTACCCTCTGATAAAGAGGCAAGGGCTTTGGATAGGTGGGGTAAGAAAGTATATACTTCTTCCACTCTAGCCATGAGGGCGTTGAATTGTCAATTTCATATGCTGAAATATCAGACTTATCTCCTTTCACAATTGAAATCTAAGGTGGATGCTTTGGCGGAAGGTATTGAGTGTAAAGAATTGCTGGATTTGGTTCATGTGTCTGAACAAGTGGGTAAGCATTCTTTGCAGTGTGGTTTTGATGCTGTTCAGGCTTCCTCGAGGGTGGCTGCTACTAGTTCTGTTCTTCGCAGACATGCATGGTTGAAGGATCAGAATTTAGCTGAGCATGTTAAGACCAGGATTTTGGATGCTCCTTTACAGTCTGATGTGTTGTTTGGACCGCCTGTGGAAGCAGTTTTAAAGAAAATGGAGGACAAAGCTAAGTCTATGCAGACTGTTAAAGATTTTTGCAGGTGCAGCCTCCAAGTTTAGTAGAAATTGGCCTGCTAAGGGGTGGACATATCCTGCTTATGGTTCCCAGTCTAGGGGTAGGTCTAGACGTGGTAGGGGCAGGGCTCAAGGTTCGTTTAGGCCTAGATCAGACAGTTCACCTGCTCAGACTTCTGGTGAGGGCAGGGGTCAGTCCTTTCGTAAGCAGAACCAATGACCTGCCTTTTCAGCTGCCAGTGGACTCTCGTCTGGCAGCTCCTTTGGGAGGAAGATTGTCTCTTTTCAAAGAAAATTGGGATTTAATCACTCAAGACAGATGGGTGCTGGATATCATTCATCACGGTACAGATTTTATTTCCACACAATGCCCCTTTCAAAGGCATGCCAGATGTTCCTCCTCCACAAAGAAAAGAGGCTCACAAGCAAGTTTCTCAGTTACTCCAGATAGGGGCTATTCAGCCAGTCCCTGTGTCAGAAAGGGGCTTCGGATTTTATTCTCGCCTGTTCCTAGTACCAAAGAAGGGGAACACGTGGAGACCAATTTTGGATTTATCTATCCTCAACACTTATCTGGACATTCCCAAGTTCAAGATGTTGACGTTACAGCAACTGTTACCTCTGCTGGGCAAGGATCACTGGATGGTAACTTTGGATCTCAAGGAAGCTTACCTTCATGTGCCCATAAGGCTAAGTTGCAGAAAGTATCTGCGGTTTCAACTGGAGATTTTCATTATCAGTTCTCTGCATTGCCCTTTGGCTTATCTACTGCGCCCAGAGTATTCACAAAGGTTCTGGCTCCAGTGATAGCTTACTTCAGGCTTCAAGGCATTCAAATTTATCCTTACTTGGACGACTGCCTGATTCTGGCTCAAGAAAAGGAACACCTTCTACAGCATCTGGAATATGTCATAGCAGTGCTAAGATGCCTAGGGTATTCTGTGAACGAAATAAAGTCCAGTCTAGTACCCTCTCAAGACATGTGCTTTCTGGGTGTGAGACTGAATACAGCAGCCCAGATGGCCTTTTAACCCCGGACAAACAAAAGAGTCTGTCACTTTACTTCCATCAACTATCTCATCAGTCCGTGCTGACTGCAAGGACAGTCCTTCAAGCATTAGGGTTCATGGCATCTTGTATTCTGGTGCTTCCCAATGCCAAACTGCATATGAGGAAGCTACAATGGTATCTCAAAAATGTATGGACACAGCACTGCCAAGATTTGGACACTGTCATTCAAATAATACCTTGCCTTCAAAAGGAATTCTTGTGGTGGGCTCAGGAATGTCACCTAAACAAGGGACTCTCTGTGACCCGGCCAGAGGCGAGTCAGATTTTAACGACAGATGCCTCGGACACTGCTTGGGAGCTCATCTACATGGAAAGTGGATACAAGACAAGTGGCCTGCCAGACTACAGCATTTACATATCAACATGAAGGAGATGTTAGCAGTCCAGTTTGCATTGCTGGCGTTCAAGGAGTTACTTCTTCCAGGGCAGGTGTTGATTCTGACAGACAACACAACTGTCATGTGGTACATCAACAAGCAAGGGGAACACATTCTTATCCTCTATGCAGGCAAGCAATGATTCTATGGGAGACTGCGTTAAGCCTGCAACTGACTCTTCAGGCAAGGTTTCTGCCAGGAGCACAGAACTCCTAGCAGATGTATTAAGAAGACAAATCATGGATCCCCACGAGTGGAAACTGGATCTTCATGTATTTCAGAAATTGACAGTGTCATGGGGAACTCCAGACATAGATCTGTTCGCTTCTCCACTAAACCACCAGCTGCCAAAGTATTGCACAAAGGGGTTTCATCACACAGCTTGGAAAGTGGATGCTCTGTCTTTCAGTTGGAAAACCTTCATGTCTATGCCTTTCCACCTCTACCTCTTCTTCCAAAGGTATTACTAAAGGTCAGACAGGACAGGCCAAGGATGATTTTGATAGCTCCAGATTGGCCTCGCAACACTGGTACCCACTTCTAAGGAGTCTTGTAAAGAAGCCTCCATGGCCTTTACCTCTGATTCCTCATCTGTTATCTCAGAAGGACGGTCATCTGCTCAATGTCAAGCTTCCATCTCTTCATCTCACAGCTTGGCATATTCTGTGTTGAAGCATGGTAGGTCTCAGCTTCCTCAACAAGTTTTAAATGTGATTATGGAAGCTAGAAGGCCTAGTACTAGGAGAGTGTACAGAAAAATGGAAGAGATTTTTATTTTGGAGTACAGCAAAGAATTTGGAGATTTCGGAGCCTAATTTGAGTGTGGCTCTTCAATATCTTACTGAATTATTGGACAAAGGTTTGTCTTTCTCTTCCATAAAGATTCATGCTGCAGCAATTTCAGCTCACTATGATTGTGACCCACCTTTGTTTTCGCATCCTTTGTTCAAGCAGTTTCTTAGAGGGGCAAAGAATATAAGACCCCCAATGAGCTCCTACTCCTGCTTGGGATCTCAATTTTGTGTTGGAAAAACTTACTCTACAACCTTTTGAGCCTGCAGCTACTGCTGAATTGAAATATTTGTCATGGAAGACTGCTTTTCTGTTGGCTATTACTTCTGCAAGAAGGGTGTCTGAGTTGCAGGCCCTTATGGCAGTAGAGCCCTTTTGATTTTCCATAAGGACAGGGTATCATTACGTACTAATCCTTCCTTTATGCCTAAGGTGGTTTCTAGTGTGGCTTTAAACCAAACTATTCATTTGCCTACGTTTTTTTGCAGATCCTCAAAATAAAGGGGAAAAGATTTTGCACACTTTAGATGTACACAGGCAATTGCGTTATTATTTGAGCAGGACTAAAGATTTTAGGCAGTCTCAGCAGTTACTTGTTTCTTTTGCTTTAAGTTCACAGGGCAAGCCTGTGTCAAAACAAACTATTTCTAGATGGATTGGCTTTTGCATTGCATTTTGTTATTCCCATCATGGCAAAGAGGTTCCAGCTGGGATTAGGCCTCATTCCACTAGGGCTACTGCCACTTCAACAGCATTTCTAAGGGGGGTGGCAACTAAGGATATTTTGGAGGCAGCTACTTGGAGTTCAGTGCATACTTTCTCTAGGCATTATCACCTGCCTATATACTCTAAGACTAGAGCTGGTTTTGCCACAGCTGTTTTACAAGGCATGTTGTCAGCTCCTGCTACTTTATAATTTGCCAGCCTCCCTTACCTCTGCTTTGGGATTCTACCCAATTGTCAGGACTGCAGCAAGGGAAGGCGAAGAACATAGTACAGTTTTGTACCTACCATAAATGTAGATGTTCGAGGATTCCTTGCTGCAGTCCAATTTACCTCCCTCCTTCCCCTCTGTGTTTCAGGGTGGTTGTGTAGGTGAGTTTACATGCTTATATTTTTGTATATATTACTGTATATATTGTACATGTTTTTGGTGCAGGTTGTTTTGGGACTTGTCTTTTTGGGTCTTCTGACATCTGGGGCAAGAAAAGACTGAGGAAATGACGTCGGTCATGCGCATTAGTACCCTGACGTACTGACGTCAGTCTAAGGCGCCATGACCGACGTCAGCCTTATACTCTGGTATTCGGGCCGACTGGGACGCGGACTATACCCAATTGTCAGGACTGCAGCAAGGGAATCCTCGAACATCTACATTTATGGTAGGTACAAAACTGTACTTTTCTCAGAGGGGCCAAGAACATTAGGCAGTTTCTCAGAGGGGCCAAGAACATTAGGCAGTTTCTCAGAGGGGCCAAGAACATTAGGCAGTTTCTCAGAGGGGCCAAGAACATTAGGCAGTTTCTCAGAGGGGCCAAGAACATTAGGCAGTTTCTCAGAGGGGCCAAGAACATTAGGCAGTTTCTCAGAGGGGCCAAGAACATTAGGCCTCCCAGGAGAGCACCAACACCTACTTGGGACCTCAACTTTGTTTTGGAAAAACTCATGCTACCTCCTTTTGAGCCAGCTTTTCTCAGCTGACTAAGTTTATATCATGGAAGACTGCCCTGCTGCTAGCAATCACTTCAGCTAGAAGAGTTTCAGAACTTCAGGCACTAATGGCAGTAGAGCCTTTCCTCATTTTTCATCAAGACAGAGTTTCTCTACGAACTAATCCCTCCTTTATGCCTAAGGTGGTATCCAGTGTGGCTCTAAATCAAACCATCCATTTACCCACCTTCTTTCCAAATCCACAGAACAAAGGAGAAATACTCCTGCATTCCTTGGACATTCATAGGCAGCTACGTTACCACTTGGATAAAACTAAGATTTTCAGAAAAACTGACCAGCTTTTTGTATCCTATGCTACAGCATTACAAGGAAAGGCTATCTCAAAACAAACTGCATACGTTTTTGCTACACCCACCATGGAAAACCAGTTCCTGCCAGCATAAGACCCCACTCCACCAGGGCAGCAGCTACATCTACAGCCTTCCTCAGGGGGGTGCCAACCAAGGATATTCTGGAAGCTGCAACTTGCCGTTCAGTTCACACCTTCACCAAACATTACCACTTTAAGACTAGAGCTGGCTTCGCCACTGCAGTTTTGCAGGGCCTTCTTGCCTCCTCTAACCCTGTTTGACTCCACCTCCCATCCTTAGCTCTGGGATTCTACCCAAGTGTGATGACTGCAGCAGGGTAGCACGATGAACATAGTACAGTTTCGTACCTACCATAAATGTAGATGTTCGAGTGTATACCCTGCTGCAGTCCAGGTTACCCTGCCTCCATCCCCTCAGAACTAGCTGAACTTATCTCTACCACTCCATTCTATTCTTCCTCTGTGGTGTATTTGCTTGTGCCCAAGGATTTTTTTATTTTATCCATAGGAGCTTTATGTATATGTGTATATATATATATATATATATATATATATATATATATATATATATATATATATATATAATATTTAATTTTTGCCTACCTATAAGGGCACTTGATATCTGGGGCAAGAAAAACTGAAGAAAATGGCGTTGGATGCCTCTGATAATACCCCCTGACGCTCTGACGTCAGGGAAGAAGTGACAGCAACCGACGCCAGACCAAGACTTTGGAATTCTGGCAGACTGCGGGACCGCCTGACGGCAGGATAACCCAAGTGTGATGACTGCAGCAGGGTATACACTCAAACATCTACATTTATGGTAGGTACAAAACTGTACTTTTTCTCCACTTTACCTTAGCATCTCCCTAGCAGTTTGTGATATTATTGTATCCTCCCATAAGTCAACTACGAGAAAGACATGCTAGCAAATGGAAAATATTCTTATTGGGCAGAATCTAGAAACTTAGACCCCTTTTTAGCCCCAGTCCATCAAATTCTAGAATTTCTAGCAGAGCTTTTTCAGTCTGGTGCCGCTGCTGCTACCATCAGGGTACATCTGGCAGCCATATCTAATTTTCATATTGGAATTCTTAATTCTAGCATAATGTCTCATAAGCTCTGCAAAGCCTTCATGAGAGAACATCTCTTCTTAGACCCCCCAGTGAGTGATCCACCTCCTTCTTTGGATCTCAATTTAGTTTTGACAACTTTGATTCTGTCTCCCTTTGAATCAGCAGCTTCATGTCCCTTAATATTTCTGGAAAACACTTTCTGGTTGCTATTCAGCTAGACTTGTTTCAGAACTCACAAAGCACTCTGTGTTCGTCCTCCATATATGGTGTTTCACAAAGAGTTTCTCTTGGAACCAACCCATCCTTCATACCAAAAGTCTGTTCAGAAAGCAATTTAAATCAATCCATCGATCTCCCAGTCTTCTTTCCCAGTTATAGCAACAAGGCAGAGTACAGTCTTCAACTGGATGTGCACAGACAATTACGTTTTTACCTCCATAGGACCAAAGAGCTAAGAAAGTCAGACCAATTCTTTCTCTCCTATGCTCACAATAAGCAAGGCCTTCCAGTTTCTAAGGTGACCTTATCCAAATAGTTATCTGACACCATTGCCTTTATCAGTTAAGGCATAAACATCTACCAGCAAAACCGAAAGGTCATTCTACTAGAGCATTAGCCACGTCTGTAACCTTTCAGTCTAAATTGCCCATAGACTCAATTTGTGTAGCTGCCACTTGGGCAAACCTTCATACCTTTATCTCTAGTTACAAAGTGGATGTGGTCTTCCGGAGCAGGGCTTCCTTTGGTTCCACTGTTCTGAAGAGTTTGTTCCAATGAGCCACCCGGGGTATTAAGGTGCTAGGGACGCTGTCCCAAACAGCAAGAATGAAGGCGAGATGGGACAATTTAACATAAAGAAGTTATGTACTTACCATAACGTTCCATGTTAGTTGTCCATCTCGCCTTCCTTCTTGCGTCCCCCCCCCCCCTTCCTGGAGGATTGAGAGGAGTTCATTATGGTTTCACTGGCTGATTTCCTTTTTCTTGGTTTACATGCCAGGTAATTTTATGAAAGTTTACTCTGATCTGTTATTTTGGTAAATCAGTTTTAGGTTACTGGTTACTTTATATGTCTAGTGTGCGCTATCACAAACGAGATCTGGGTAGCTGACGCTGGGCATTCTGGGATAAGGGTTAGCCTCGAGCCAGTAAATAGCTCTCTAGCTTTAGAAGTAGGCCAAGTCAGAGCAGAGGATCGGCTCCGAACCCAAACAGCAAGAAGGAAGGCGAGATGAACAACTAACATGGAACGTTGTGGTAGGTACATAACTTTTTTACCAGTCAGCTCAGTGCATTGCTGTGTTGTGCTTTTCAGATTGTGAGCATAACTTTAATAAAAAAAAAAAACTTTATCATTTGGCTTGGGTAGCTATTTTAGCCCCAGACTTGGCTTTGGGTGCAGTTTAAGCTCCCGAGTTTTTCTATGACAAAGGGCTCTAACATTCTGGGAATTGTCTTCCTATTTTTGGTCAAAATTCTTTTCCTTTCATTATAAAATTTATTATGGTTCCACCATTATAAAATTTGTTATGGTTCCACCATGTGAGCTTGTTTGAGGTTTGTCTTACACTTGTTCCTATGGGGTACAGCTGCTTGCATGCTGTGGTATAGTGTAGTGGTATGTTTCTGGAGATGACTGGGAATGTTCATAGGTTCATAGATTCATAGGTTCATAGATTCATAGGTTCATAGATTCATAGGTTCATAGATTCATAGGTTCATAGGTTCATAGATTAGTACTAAGCTAACTGCCCTTGCGAGCCATTTTAAGCCTAGCCAGTTATTCCTTGCGAGACTCAAACCCTGCACCTTGTGTTTGTAAAGCAAACACCTTAACCATTAGGCCACCCTCCCAATTTGAAGTTTGTCATTTTATTCCTTACAAGTAGAAAAGCTTCTGTTTTGCTTCCTTTTCAGGGAGGCATTTCCAACTGTCCATCCTGTAAAAGAAAATATAACTTATTCCATGTGCAGCTTGTAAACTGAAAGCTACTTATCTGTATGTTAAAATTGATTTTGTTCTGTTTTCTCCCAAACAGCTCAACTCTTTTGAACAGATGTGTATTAATTACACCAATGAGAAGTTACAACAGCTGTTTAACCACACCATGTTCATCCTGGAGCAGGAGGAGTATCAACGAGAAGGCATTGAGTGGAACTTTATCGATTTTGGCCTGGATCTACAGCCTTGCATTGACTTAATAGAAAAACCGGTCAGTTTCACAGTTCTGCTATTCAGTCTGACAGTTGCATTGGTGTAGGGATCGTAACTTTAGTACTACACATGCTTTTATGAGCTACAAAAGGTGATGCTATGTACTTGTCACATGTTTGTTCTGCCTGCATATCTGGAAGTCGTTTTAACAGGAAATCTTCATAGCGTGCAGCAAATGTATCCTGTTTACCATTTAACTTTCAGTGTATAGTGCAGTGCTTCAGAGCTGTGCATTAAATTCTGCAGTATTGTATTTCAGCTTAGCAGTGACTTGTTGCATTTTTACTGTGTATAAAAAATGATGATTGGGTTGGTGATTAGTGGAAAGACATCGTGCAAGATGGCGAGGCAGCTATTGTGATGTTGCCCTGCATCATCTGCATTAGTTAATTTCCACATTATCTGTCCTGACAAAATTCAGAAAAAACTAACTTTTTGGTAATCACCCACACTAATAGCTTTACCTGAATGTACATCCTTTGTATATTAGCTCAGACAGTAAAAAGGCCTTTGGAACCGACTGTGCAAAACAGTCGTCTCTGTTTTCCTGTTTAACCTAATAATTCTAAGTTTGTTTCTAACCACCCTAAATGTAATTAAAATTTTCCTCCCTGGCCTTTTCAATTTTCTCCATAAATTCTGGGCCCTTCTATGTAACTTATCCAGATAACCATTCCACTATAGAGATTTATTCCCAGTAGGTTTAATGGGAGCCAAGGGCACAAAATCTGTTTTCGTATATAGAAAACTTTAAAAACTTTCCTAACTTGCTACATCAGCTGAGAGAACTTCACCTTTCCAGTTTTAGTTGGATAACTTCCATCTTATCATCTGCTCTGTAAAAAGCATACCTAAACCCTTGATCGTTCAGTATCTTAATAGGCATGGGAAACTCCTCAGAGGAATGCAATGATGACTGTCCTTAACATCAGCACAGACTTCAGTCAGTCATTTTCAGGATTTTTCACGCAAACTATATTCAAAATGTTAACACCCTTGGCAGGTGAAGATGCAGTCTGAAAATACTTTTGCTAACATAAAGTCACCTGTCAAACCTATATTTAAATCAAGACCTTGTCAATTAGCACAGGGGACATTTGAATTTCTCTAACTACAACCCAGCCTAACTGAAATTATTTCAAAGTTTCCATTGTTTTTAGTCAAAATAGATATAAAACCACCTTGAATATAAACAGAAATACCCCACCTATCTTATTCTATGATGAACTTTGTCCTCATAGTCATTGATTTACTGAAAACAATAACCATAACTTGATAATTATCACCCACAACCCTACTGTCTAATTACTGAAACTTTCACACTAGTGTTCCTACAGGTTACTTGAAGGGGCTCCTAAAAGAAAATAAATGATCCTTAACATTTAGTAACTTTAAAAACCTGTTTCCAACATGGCTAAGAGACTTGATATAGCCAAAAGATTTCCTGCTTGCGTACATATCATCCCAAGGAAATATACATTCTGTACTACATTGGCAACAATTTTTAAAACCCTTTATCACCATAACCAGTAATCAGAATATCACATAAAGCTAACTCAGTGTAAATAGTTTGTCGCTCAGTTTGGCTAGGACAGGGTTTCTCGTGCTTTTACGAACATGTACACCTGCTTGCAACTACCACGTCATACATTTTATAAATCACAAAAATCCTTTTCAAAGCAACCAGGATGTCATAAGTTTTAATTCCCATTAGGCAGGAAGCCACAATACTATTTCTCTTAGGCAAGTGATTCTTGATGCTTCTGCGTCTAGAATCACCAGTCTCTAATATTTTGATTACACTTCCCCTCTCAAAAGTCCTATTAGACAATTTAGGACCCACCCAAAGCTCTTCTCTTCCTATTTAAATCCCAATCTAGTCCAGCTTCATCACACTCTAGCTCCCTTTTCTGAGCTTTAGTTACTAGATCTACTGTAGTAGTTTGCCAGTCAATTGTATTAACCAAGTTCTGAAAAATACAGTCCACTTGAGTTCCCACATAACCTTACCAAGGCTGTGTATTAAACCAACAGTAAACAAATCTGACATTTTGAGTATCCCCAGTTAAAGTTATAACTGTTGAAAATAAATGGCTTTGAGCTGCCATCCTCACTGTAAATACCCAAGCTGTCACACGCTGCCAGTTTTCCACACCTAAAGTTAACACACTTGATGCAGATACATGCACAACAGGAGTCTTTAGATAACAGAATAGCATCTGCTCGTGATTGGACCTTAAGTAATCAGCACACTGCCCCAAACAAGATACCCCCCATTAAAAGCAATCCATAACTTTCAGTAACTTTAAGAAAAACCTGTTTCTAACATAGCCAAGAGATCTGTTATAGCTAAAAGATTTGCTGGTCCCAGTACATATCTTCCCATGCTTCTAAAACTAAATTTCAAAAGAAACTCTGCCTGAATCATTTCCCTAAAAGGACAATCGGGAAAGAGAACTGCACCCCTTGATCTTTCAGATGATTTGTGCTGAAGTCACTAGTGATTTAATACCTTAACTGAATTGATCTGCTCCTGCAGTGATTTAAACTACCCCTGTTTAAACTTGTTTCATGTTTAAAGTTTGTGTTGCTTATGTTGAGTGAAGAAAACCTTTGGGTCCACAACTTTTTAAATGTTTCAGTTTGATCTACCCTTGCAATAAATTTTGTCATTAAGAAAGGTTTGCTGTCCTGTAGTATGCAAAAAGAACTGTGTAAATCCTGCGACTAAAGGTCTTTTGCAGAAATATAACTCTAAATTTCATTCTCTGAATACCCCCCCGGCAGTATACTCCTTGCAGTGGTTCACAAAGAACATAACCAGGATCTCTGCCTCTGGCCAAGTCTGACATCTGGCCTGACTTGCAAGAACCCTCCCCAAGTGGCCTGGATAGCATTGATTTAACTTGGGTCTCCCAAGTACCTGTTGTAGGTGGTACCAGACCATGCAATTTTCATTTCTTGCGACATAAGCATTTGCTTCATGAGTTTGTCACTGTCTAGTGTCTGTCTAGCTGTGTGACTTGAGAGAAGTACCCCCACTGGGGGCCATATTTTCATTTGCTGCTGTATGTATGTTCTGCTTTGTGTTGGTATTTTTATTTAGCAGAACTCTAGGAACAGACTTGTGTAGTGATTGGGGTTGTGTCCCAGAAACAACTGAAATGTCTGAAAAGCCCCCATAAAAGCTACAATGTCCAGTGAATTTTGTCTCCACTCAAAGCACAACATGGCTAACTGCTGTAATTGCAGTGATTTTTGCTTTAAGATAAACAAGAGCCTTACAGGTGTACCAGGTCAGAGACTTGTTACTGAAGCTTTTTTGCTATTTCTGAATTTTTGAAGCAGCAGGTCTGCATTAACATCAGAATGGGTAAAAAAAAAAAAAAAAAGGGGATGTATGGGGATGGATAGATAGGGATGTGTGTGAGTGTGCGCGCATCTACAGGGAGGTGTGTGAGTGTGCGCGCATCTACAGGGAGGAAGAAGAGGGAGACCCTGGAACTTTCTCCGGGTGCCAGTTCCAACTGAGTTTCTAGCCAAGAAAACTGCAACACAGACGTGACAGTTTTTGAAGGTCATCATGCTAACAACCTCCTAATGTCTGTACTGAAGACCAGGCCTTGTGCTCTTTGGATGCCAATTCCCCAGTGTTTCAGAATGCCATGCGATCATGAAACATGGCTAAGAATGGTATCCCCACAGTTATTGAAATGTCAGAATCTAGGGATTGAGGATTTCAGAATCCCAGGTCACCCACTCTGAGATGCTGATCTCTATACCCATGTAGCCCTTTTTACCCAGACAGCTACTTCTGGGTAGGTTTGTCTACTGTAACCCAAGCCAGACATCCTCCTGTGCTGGGCTAAGTCAACTGAATTCCTTCATTTGTTCTGTATCTTGCATCCCAATATAGATTAGCCTTCAGTGGTAAAATCTTTGTTCAAGAGGGAAGTCTGTCCAGTGAGAGACTTAACTTCTCTGATCCTTGCAAGAGAGACTGAAATGTAGGTCACCGGTTACACTTCAAAACATCTAAAACCCACAACATTGAAATTTTGCATCACAACATTAAACACTACAAATAACATGAAAATGACATCCCCTCCACCCATAACACCACCAAACTAACAAACACTTCCTGCAAGGGGGCAAGCCCCCTGCCCCCCCCCCCAATAAATTAAAATATACCAACTCCGAGATCGCACTACAGTGGGGAAAAAGTTAATTTCCTAACCCCGCTGTGTCGTGATCACCATAAAGAATGTACACAATGTTTATATCGCTACCTGTATGGCCTAAAAAACACATACAGGGTGGAAAGAGGAACCCTATGCAAATAGTATAAATTCCTACACTATATAAATAACTACATCTCCTATGGATACAACAAGAATAACAGATTAAACTATGACATTTACATGTTACACATTTTCGATGTTGAGTGGTGATGTGGTCTCAATGTTTTGAAGTGTAACCAGGTCATCACATTCCTGTCCTTTAAGGTTCAACACTGCACATTCCTCAGACTCTATGCCAAAGGACACATTTTGGGATGCACTGAAGTTTGCAGAATTCTGCAGAATCTTTACGTTTTTGTGCAAAAACGCTACTGAGGTGAGGTAATTAAGTGGAGAGTAGCCTTCCAGTAACTATGAAACCAGATTGCTAAACTGTTTTTGGAGGGGAGTGTAAATCTTCATGACTGAATGTCAGTCATCATAAACTTATCTAGTAACTTCAAGTGTTTCAGAAGTGCAGGATGAAAGCCTGATTGGCTAAGAAGGGCTGTTATGCAGCTGGGAAACATGGCATAAAATATGGGTATGAAGTAGATGCAGTACCTAAGGCTATTGCAGCAGGGCCTGTCATGAGTTCTCATCAAATGACGTAGCCTGTCTGAGGACATGAAGACTTGACTCCTTAATGTCCCCCCTCCCCCCATTAAGGAGCTGCTGTTTGTGTCCTGAATCTTTTAATCTGCTTAAAAGACTGTAGGATAAAGGGACAAGTATGGGGTCAAACATTTTACCATCCTTCTGCTAAATGCAACAGAAATGTTCCCTCAAGAAACCTCATAATCAGTTCCTTAAACTAAACAGACAAGATTATTCCACACTGTCCTTTACTCTTCGGTCAAGTTATGGAGACTTGCCAAGGCTAAATAAATTGTGTTCTAAAATTCCAAAATGGATGCTCTTCAGGCCCTAATACTCCCAGACTCATGGTGACTTCAGATCTCAGGGGTGACATTATCAAATAAGACACTACCAGTGTATTGGAAATGGTGAAATTCCCCCATTCACTTTTCTTTCAATTTGGCTACTACACCCAATTTTTACAAAACTGCACTAGCTACACAAGACAATTTACATGTACATTTACCTCTACCGAGATTGCTTCCTAATTTGGAAACCATCCTACAAGAAAATGCAAGGTGCACTGTAGTATACTGGTACCATTTCAATACAGTAGGCTTCTTGCTAAATACACAGCAGTCTTGGATAGCAGCTCACTAATGGTTTACCCTGTCCAGGAAAGAGTAGACTCCCACTCTGCCTTTTTCTAAGACAAGCTAAGGAGGTTAGTGATGAGTCAAGGAGCGTGAGCTTTGACTATTACCTATAGATTCATAGGTTGGTACTAGGCTATCGACCCTAGGGCCTGTACAAGCCCAGCCATAACAATTCCCTGGCTATTTTTTCAAACCATATTTATATATGGTGCTGTTAGCTGTGCTGCACTTGAAGAAACTTTAAGCGGTGCCCAGGTGTCTGGGATGAGCTGTTTTTCTCTAACATTGCCCTGTCATGTATAAATAGGGAATTGGTAAGTGCACCAAGCCAGAACGAATGAGGGCATGCGCTTAATATCTCCAACATCAAACTAGACTCTAGGTCACTTGGACTCGCAGGCCAGGCTGCACATAAACTTTGGCAGTAGTTCAGGCTCTGTCTTTGACTTTCTGGAGACCTGGGACCCAAAATTTTGTATCGCTATATAGGTCTGGAAACGACATCTAGTGGTTCGATTTCTGCGTACATACCAAGCCAGAACAACTCTTAATTACCTGAACAGGATCTGGCACTTCCATGCGAGTGGGTGCTAGAGAGATATGCAGTCTTGGGTCTCATAAATGGTATCTAAACATAAATCTGTGTCCTTGGAGCAGCAAGCAGCTGACCATTCTATTGCAGAGCTTCAAACAGGACTGAGCAGTAGATGCACCCCCACACATTAGTAGTTCAGAAGTAGACTATGGATGATTTCATAGTACCATCCTGGCACAGGCAACACTGGTTCTATCTGATAAGATGGTAATGGAAAGACCTGTACTGCAACCTCAAGTTTGTGAATTTGATGCAGTAAAAGGGAATTTGCGAATACACCCAAAACTGCTTACACTTATGTTGGCAATTTGGAAGATATGACCATGGTGCCCCTATTGGTTGTCTTTTTTTTTTTTTTTCCAATGAGGGTGTGGCAAAATGATAGGGAAAGATAGGTCAAGCACAAGGAAGTTTTCCAAGTAAATGTAAAACATTCTTCCCATGGTGCAGAAAGAGGAACTAGCACCCACTAAAGTGGATGTGCCTGTAGTTCTCTGTCAGAGTTCTCTTCAGGGTTAGTTTACTACACCATTGTGAAGAGGACTGTATTAGCATGCTTGTCATTGTTCCCCCCACTTGCATCCAGTACTACACCATTGTGAAGAGGACTGTATTAGCATGCCTGTCATTGTTCCCCCCACTTGCATCCAGACCTCCCCATGAAAAGCAGAGTCTCCTAGGAGAGTGGCCTCTGCCTGGGAACCTGAACTCCTCACCATCTCAGCCAGCTACCTGCTTCTGAATTTCAGAATTTATCCAGAAGTGTGCTCTAGTATTTGCCACCTGTGCTAGGGTCTTTAAAACTAGAAGCCCACTTAGAGCCTTTCTTGCATTTCCATATGGAGAGGATCCTGCATCCCAATCACGCCTTTCCAAAACTAAACCAAGCTGTTGGTCTGTGTTCTTCCCTGATTTGAAAAGTAAGGGTATCTGCAGTGCCTGGATGTGCTTTAAAAATGTTTAACTACCTAGATGGAAAAGTACTTCAGAATCAAATGAGCTGTTTTCCTCTTGTGGAGACTAAGCAGTTCTCACCAATGACAATGTCTCAATGTATCCTTCACATTGAGTTAACATTTGCTAAAAAAAAAATCTCTTGGCAAGACCTTGCAGGAGGTCGTATCCCATTTCTCCTTCCCCAAATGTCCCTGCTGTTACTACTGCCTTCCTGAAAGGACTAGTACCCAGGCAACTGGCCCTTGGTTCTTACCTTTTATAGAATAATCCGATCGTAGTACCTTCAAGATGAGTTTGAAGACCATGTACTTCCCAAATACCACCAGCCATACAATTTGACCAGAAGAGCTTTGGAGTCCTCCCTGTAAGGTATGACTGCAGCAGTTGCCACCAGGGCGCATACTATTGGTAGGCATTTTGACAATTGTAAATGTTTGTGTGCGTACTTTGTTCTTGCTTTTCTTTTGATTACAGTATGACCATGAGGGGTTACAGTGGGTGTTCATGTATTTTATCCCTGTAACTCCTTGCTCTGATTCCTATAAAAGTTGGTTCACTAGTTAGGCATCTGGGAACTCCTGTAGATAGTAACCTAGCCTTCAACCAACATGTGTACAAAGCTGGTAGTAATATTCTGTGCTCAACTTATAAGCAAGGACAATGGCATCTTAGTCCAGAGTGGTCATAATACCACTGTACTCTGCTCTCATCGGACCAATAGAGTATAATGTCCCTGTTGGTATGCGCCTGACTAGGCACATGGAGCAACTGGAACATCGACTGATGTCCTATGCTCTGGTGATCTCTCAAATGTGTGGTTGTTATACAAAAGTTAAATGTTACTGCTAGGGTGCGCGCAATGTCCTGCGCCTCTTCTCTGATGGTTGTAAATGGACGTGTGTTATAAAGCGGATGTTAGCACTCCACCACGGAACTTTTCTGCTGCCTGTATGACTCCAGCTCCGTTAGTCACTTTATCAGAAGTACTTTGTCTACATGTGACTCCAGATAAGTACCCCATAGGGGTTTTCTTATCTTTACTTGCCACTGCTTTGGGTTTCTTGTCCAGTAGGAAGGGCAAGTATAGGTGTGGAAGGCAAATTCCACAGGGATTCCCATGAGATCTGCCTAGGCAGAGAACATTACCATACCATGTGTAGTATTTCAGGCCTTTATCCCAAAACTTAGAAGCCGTCTAGCAGCTTTGAATTTGTACCTTGAGAACCAAAGATGTAAACGTCTAGCCACTTGTATGGATCCAATGTCGGAACCCTCTGAAGAGCCCCCAGTGAAGAGTGCCAAAAAGAGCAGGCCTGAACCAACTGCTGCGCCCTCCACTCCTCTCTAGGCCAGTGAAGAACAGGAGTCCGAGCCGGAGTCCTCATAGCTTCCTTTGGCAGAAGGCCTGGAGGAAAACTATTCCTTTGCCCAAGGTCACGTCCTGGAGGGAAATTTGAGTGTCTGAGTCAGTTGCCGTGGGGGAATCTAGGCTTATTTTCAAGGGACCGTGTGGGGTTTCTCAAATAGTAGTACACTGATGTCTGACATCATGGAGTGCAGGCCGGCATTGGGCCCTCCTACCCGCCACCGTATTTCACAACCTTCCCCACCAGAAATTCATAGGAAGAGAAAACGGAAAACTAAGCATATTTCCCAAGCTCTGTCTTCTCTGTCCACTGAACAGCTCCCGGACTGGCAGGCCTTTACCCAAGGCCTGCTCAATGCTTTCCTGGCCTTGCATCAGGGCCCAATCCCTACTCAGGCCCCTATGGCCTCTATCCCCAAGGGAGCAGTCCCTGACTACCCCTCAGCAGAAGAGGATTCATCAGAAGATTAGGATAAATCCCTCACCTACTCCTCTCAAATGGCTTATTACATGGGATATGCCTCTGCAGAGGAGTCCAGTGGCACAGATTCCCCAGGTGAGGATCTCACCTTTGGTGAGACCATCACTAAGAAGCAATATTTCTTTAAATGGGACAGCAGCCAAGTCAGAGACTCTGATATTATGAATTACTTCAGTTGGAGTTTCCTGCCCTTCTGCAGTGCTCCCTGTCCACCTTGCATTTCTGAATACATTCATGGCTGCGTCTAAAAAGCCCGATTCACAGCTCCAAGACCCCAAGCGTTTAGACAGATTTTATAAGGTACCTGGGGCACAGCAACCTTTCTCTACAAGGCCCCTTCTGGAGATTCTGCAGTTATTTCTGTGACCATAGACAAAATTTCCAAATTGCTCCCCTCCACTTCTCTCTTCTGCCCTCTGATAGAGCCAGATGATGGAACGCCTACGAAAGGTTTACACTTTTGCCACCCTGGCAGTAAGAGCCATCAACTATCAGACGCACATGGCTAAATATGCCCTGGCTCTCATGGCAGATATGACTAAAACAATTGGGAGAACTACCCGATTCGCCTGCTAAGGCCAAGATCTTTTCCCTTCTGAGTTCTTGCACTCGGGTCACAAAACATTCTAAGTTCAGCTGTGATGATCTGCTAGAGCTCCTGCCTCATTTTCTGTAACCCAGAGGTACTCATGGCTGAGACTGCAACCTCTCTCTGATGACATCAAATCCAAACTCTTGGATGTGCCTCTTAAGAACCACCTGTTTGGCGCAGCAGCTGCTGATCTCTTCAAAGCCCTCCAAACCGAAAGGAAGGAACAGCAGGAACTGAGACATCTTTGTCTCTCCAGTACCTTGTTTTCAGAGGAATTCCCCAGCAAAAACTTCATTTGTGGGAGCTTCAGGTAGCAGACCTCAAACAATACCCGGAAAGGAACATGGGGAAACAGGTTCCCACTCAGCCCTGCCTCTGCCACCCCTCCCTATAAACAGCCCTTTCAGGGAAAACTTAGTCTGTGACTGCCAGGCTCCTCACCCAGGCACCCCTGTGTCCATGCACCTCTCCCTGCTTGGAAGCAAGTTACCCAAGACTCCTGGGTCGTCTGGCATGAAACAGGGGTACTTCATGACCTGGAAGGCCAGACCCATCCCCAAAGGCATCCTTCACCCACCCTGAGACCAAATACCTCTCTTCCCCACCAATCCTGCAAGGTGTTCTTGCTCAAGGAACTATTCAGGAGGTACTCACCTTGCCAAGAGGAAGAGGATTTTATTTGAGTCGTCTTGGTCGCCAGAAAGGAAGGCCCCTGGAGGCCTATCCTGGACCTTTCCCACCTCAACACTTATTCCTCAGAGGCCCATCCTTCAGGATGCTTTCTCTCCCAACTTTTCTACCCCTGATAGGTTTATAAGTTGGTACTAGGCTATCGACCCTAGGGCCTGTATAAGCCTAGCCATAACAATTCCCTGACTATTTCTTCCCACATTTACTTCCATGGACCCCTGTCTAGCAGGGCGCCTGACATGATCCTTGGGGTGAATTTCCTTTCTCCCATCCAGTCGTCAAGGTTCCTTTTGAAGCTGGCCAAAGAGGCACTCTGACATGTATGGGCAGTCTATTCCAGAGTCTGGGGAGTCTCTGGGTCAGGAACCTATCCCTCCAACATGTTTTGTTTATTGTGATGACAAGGTTTAGATCCCTGGAGCGTGTGGCTCTGAGGGATTGAGATTTCTTTAAGTGCAGTATGTCCAACAGCTCTGGGTTTGACATGGCCTTGTATGTTGAGCAGAGATCGCCTCTGAGTGGACGATATGTGACCGGATATAGTTGGAGTTTTTAAGGCGGTCAGCGTAGGGCATCTGCTTTAAGCCTGAGATTCTTTTAGCAAGGTATTTCTGCGGCCTTTCCAGCTGTTGCAGATGTCTAGAGAGGTACATACCAAACAGGGCGTTGTATCCATCAGGCTTTCCTAGTGTTCTTGGATGTAAAGGATGCCTACTTACATATCCTCATTCACCCACTTTTCAGGAGGAACCTCTGGTTCTCAGTGGATTCAGCACACTTTCAGTTCTGTGCTTTACTCTTTGGTCTTTCTCCAGCACCAAGGGTATTTACAAAATATTTGGCCCGAGTCGTGGCCTTTGCCAGAGCAAAGGAAATGCAGCTTTTCCCGTACTTAGACAGATCCAGGCTCCCTCAAGTTCCACAGCCCTACAACCCCTGTGCTTTACCCATCTCCCTCCCATCCGGTCTAGGATTTTACCGCACACCTCAAAAAATCCTCCCAAGATCAGATGTTCCTAGCATGTCAAATTCTGACAAGGAAATGATGGCTTGTCTGCCACCAGACAAGATTGTGATGCTCATCTTATTTCGAGGGAGTTCTCCCTCTCAAGGACATCTCAGCTAAGGCATTCCTCAGAATCGTAGGGTTTATGGCCTCATCTATCCCCATGGTCCCCTTGGCAAGGCTCCGTATTAGAAAGTTCTAGTGGTATCCAAGTTCAATCTGGAAACTACACTTGCAGCCTCTGGAATTCATGATTTCCATGCTGTCATGCCTGACCAGGGAACTCAAATCGTTGATCTCCCAGATTAAAAAAAAAAATCCTGGCCTGCCCCCTACAGTCCTACCTCCCCTCCTAACCAGGATCTCTTCACAGATGCCTCAGACACAGGCTGGGGTACAACCCTAGGAAACTGGAGAGTGAGGAACACATGGACCCCCACTCAACAGGAGGAGCACATCAGCATCCAGAAAGTGAGAGCCCTGATATTGGCTTTGGAAATTTTCAAGTATCATTTTCGACCAGGCCCATTGAGGTAGTACACACACACTACCACTGTGCTGTTGGTCATCAACAAGCAGGGGGGACAAAGTCCAATTTCCTGTGCCGACTAGCACTGCAGGCTTGGGAAATTGCTCTGGGGTAATGGATCCTTCTCCAAGCAGTTTATATCCCTTCTGCAGAAAATGTGATGGCAGATTCATTGAGCAGGACCATGACCCTATCTCATGAATAGATGCTGAACTTGGACATGTGTCTGGACCAGGTCCATCGATGGGGTATCCCAGATGTGAATCTCTTTGCCTCCCCATTAACAGACAGCTCCCGACCTTCTGTTCCAGGGCACTTCACCCAGAGGCCTGGAAGGTGAATGCTCTCTACATTTCCTGGAAGGGGATGTACGTCTATGTATTCCCCCCTTCCCTCTTGTACAGAGTCTTCTGCTGAAAATTCAGAAGGAACAGCCTTAAATCTCAGAAGGAACAGCCTTAAATATTGCTGGTGACTTCCTATTGGCCAAGGCAGCACTGGTTCCTTCTGTTTCACCTAGCCAAGGGCAATCGCCACAAGTTATTCCAGCAACTGGACCTACTCACACAGGAAAAGCGAACACTCCTACACCCCCCAACTGTCCACAATGAATCTTACACTGTGGGTGATAGAGTGGATTCCCTTCAGACACCTATACTCTGAGGACATGATCCAGGTTCTGCAGGAGGTCAGAAAACAGACTACTAGAAAATCCTACCTGTCAAAATGGAAGAGATTTTCATTGTGGTGTCTTTATTAAAAAAAAAAAAAACTGCAGCCACTGGGAGTAGAGCCTCCATTAGTCCTGTCTTATCTGTGTGACCTTATGAATTATCTTATTCCTCCATTAAAATACATTTGCCTGCCATCTCTGTATGTCTTCCCATAGAACCTCCTCTAGCATCCAGATTAGAAGTCAAACTTTCTGAGAGGAGCAGTTCATCTCAGACCCCCAAGGAAGCCCATTTCCCCCCTTGTGATCTTAACTTTGCCCTGGAGAAAGTGATGCTCCCACCCTTCGAACCAGCCAGTCTGCTTCCTCCAAGACTGCACTTGGAAGACTATACGCCTGGTGGCCATTACATTATCCAGAAGTCTTGTAGCTCTCTGCCTTTATGGCAGGAACCCCCCACAGTCTTCCACAAGGACAGGGTATGCTTGTGCACTAACCCCTCTTTCATACCTAAAGTGGTCAATGAGCTGTCTAAATCAAACTATAAATCTGCCAACCTTTTCCCCCACTCCACAGAACAAGGTAGAGAGGATACTTCATTCTCTAGATGTTCACAGCTCCGGTATTACTTGATCAAAACCAAATTCCTATGCAAGTCAGGCAGGTTCTTCATCTCTTACCACAAAAGAGCCCTGGGTCAACCTGTTTCCAAACAAACCATATCCTCTTGGTTATCTAAAACTATTTCATTCTTTTACACTAGTCATGGTAAGTCTCTCCCAGCCCCAGCTAGGGATCACTCTGCCAGGTCAGTGTCCTTGTCTGGGGCATTCCTTAAAGGATTGGGCACTGCTGCTATCCTCTAAGCAGCTACATGGTCTTCTTTTCACACTTTCACTAGGCAGTATACGCTGGACATGGGTCTCTAGAGCCAGGGCAGGATTTGCCAGAGCCATCCTCCATGGGTTTGTGGAAAGCGCTTCTCATCAGTCTCCCCTGACGTAGGACAGGAGCTTTTGCAGTCTTCCCTGATGTCATGAATACAGCAGCATATGAATAAGACATGCTATTGTGTAAGAACTTACTATAAACTTAGATGTCCTTTTCTATATGCTGCTGTATATTTTCCCACCCAGCCTTCCCCCTCGCACTTGCCTGATTCCAGACTCCTGGAGTAACTACTCCCGAGTCGCCGACTCAGGTGGCATTCAGTTCTGAGGTGGCTGCGTGCTGCCATCCACTGTATACCAGACGTCCATTTACAACAAACATCAGAACAGCCGCAGGACGTCATGTGCACCCTAGCGGTAGCATTTACATTTTGTATAATGGTCCGACATTCGAGAGTTAACCAGAGCAAACTTCCAGATGTCATGAATATAGAAGGCATATAGAAGAGAAGGACATTCTAAGGTTATGGTAAGTTCTTACAGAATACTTTATAAAAAGACTATAGGGTGCAAACGGTGTCCTACATGGATTTGTCTCAAAGCCTTGTCTACTCATTGTCACACAAACCTCTGAAGGGTCATCTTTGCTTGGCATACAAGGTGAGGCATCCTTGAACCCTGTTTTGATTTGCTTTTCATACCTGCGAAGCAAACATGTGAACTACTAGATTAAAATCCCTAAGTTTTGCTTGCAGCATAAATGGGGACATGTTGAGGGGAGAGATTTTTCTTGGAATTCCCATTCTGTGAAACAGGCTCCCCATCCATGTGAAACAGAAATCCTCCCAGTCCCTTTAAGTGCAGCTTGGACCAGTGGATGAGTAATTGGAAATTCACCCCAGTCTGACTCTGGATAGACAATCGCCACCACATGGGTCACATTTGGGTTTCATGGCTAGGCTTGTAAAGACCGTAGTGGTCATCCTTCTTGGGTTCACAGACTTATGCTAGACTTTTTTATTCACTTGCCACAAGATGTATCCCCCATTGTGAGCCACATCTGCAGAACCTGACATAAGCATGATTTGGCCTAGCAGATTCTGACATTCCTGGCTCTGCCCTGTCTTGAGTGACAAAGAACCAGAAATATCCCTTGGCAGATATGTGAAGGTACCTGAGATAAGGGATGTCATCTTAGCCATACTAGAGTTTTCAGTTCAGAAAGGGAAGCTAGATTCAGTGGCAGAGATCCATATGTTGACTGCAGCAGTCACCATATTGTAATATCTGCAGTTAATTTGCCTACATAGCTGTAGTTTTCCAGTCACCTGCATTGGAAGTGTGCACTTCTGCTTTGTGGTTATATTGACTAGGAGATTGCTTGGTCAGTGTAGTGTTCATCTTAACACCAATTAAGATTGTTCTAGTGGCAATCTTTTTTTGATATGTAATAAAGCCATCAACCTGTACATTTGTCATATTAGAAATGAGAACCTGCTTGAGGCTCCTTTGGTGAAGGACCATTTGGTACATTGCTGTAAGTGCGAGCACTTCGGCCCAGACAAAAGCTGAAGCCACAGAGAAGTTTGCCCGCATCAACTCTGATTATGGCTTTGGCGAGTGTCTAGTACAAGGGTTGACTTTGGAGAATCTTTGAACTTCAGTTTCTTACAGATTGATGGGAGAATGCTTGTTGAGTATCAGATCCCAATATAATCTAAAACCTACTGAACCTTGCTTCTGGGCAAGTGCTCTAGATCAGTTGTTGGCCTGTAAGAGTAGTGAGTTGCACTTCCTGGCAGCTACCTCATGACTGTCCTAGTATGTCTGTGCCTTCTATCTCTCGTGTTTGGTCAGAGATGGACTCAACCAAGCCTACCCATATGAAGTTGATCCAATGAGTCTTCCAGCTAAGGGTCTGTTGGTATTTGATAATCTGGTCTTCCAATCCTTCCTGAGTTGTGTAACTTGTCAAGTAGGGTCCCCTTCATCCATTACCATGAGGATATTGCAGGCATTAGTCTTGAGAGGGGTTTATCTTTAGAGATCCTGGCTAGACAACAGTATTAAGCCTACATCCAGTCTCTTGCAAGCTAGCACTGCATGCAGTTCTGGTGGAGCTACTGCCTTTTCACTAGATTTTATGTTTTACCTACACAAGCTTGTTAGCTGGTTTGAGGCTTGGCCATTTTGTCTTAGAAGTAGGGAGGAATGGATTCCTCTCCAAGTTACTGTGAGGTGGGGGGATCTGAGGGTGCACAGATCAGTGTCTAAAAGCACTAGTAGGACAAAACTGCTTCCACTCCATGACGCAATGACGTGTTCAGATTTGAGTTCTAGTACCCTTTAACTTTTTTTCCAGAAATGTCAACTTTGGCATCTATGCCCATATGCAGCCTGTACTGTAGAATACCATTTGGCTTCAGCTTCACATATTCCTAGGAAAATACCTTCTGTAAGCACCCATCAGAATGACACTAATCTCACTGAGCATTCCCAGAGCAGATTGTTGCATGTTACCTGTACTGTGACCATTTTAAAGGCTTTGGACAAGTGATTCTGTGCAATCCACTTGGGCGCTGGAAATCTGGAAGAACAATCACTGATGTTTTACCTGTTTAATGTCATAGCTCTGGAAATCTGTCCAGATTCCAATCCTCTTTAGTGGTTTTGGGGTACAGTAGTTGGTCCAAGTCCAGGTTAGGTAAATTATGGAAGAGATGTCCATGAATTGAACCATGATCTTTCAGATTGCATGCTGCAATTGTCTTCAAGTGCTAGGACTAGGACAGATGGTTGCACAGTGCTTGTTGGATGCCATGTTTTAGGATGAATTTAGGTAAGATCTTTACTTCCTTTGTTTGGAGATGTTAGACTATGATTTCCTGGTCCTGGTGGGAGGACCTGCATAAGAGGAAGGGGACATGCAACAGTGGGGTGAATATCTTATTCTGCTGTGGTTTCCCATTCACTTTTTAAGAAGGCATTCATCTTGGTGTCTGTAAGCGCTGGGTAGTATTTTTCCACTAGTGGCTCTGGCTAAATTTCTGTGACTCCATCCCAAGAATTGCAATCTTGACTGCTCTGTGGGTCTGCCCAGAGAAAGTTTAGTTTGCTGTAGCCTGGAAAGCAATCACCACAGACACGTGGGTTCTGGATGTGTATCAACAGCTGATCTTATCTCAGACGTGCTGTTTTCCCCACTGGAGTAAAATGCAGTCTGTGACCAAGCATTTCAGAGCTGCTTAATCCAGACTGTTCTGTAAAGGAGCAGTAGATAAGGTTTTCACTTTGAATAAAAAAATGGTCCATTCAGTGGACAGAGCAATTTAATTTGGATTTACTGAAAAGTGAATTACTGGCACTAGTGGAAGTGGTCATAGATTCCCAGTCTGAGGGTCCAGAGTTTCTTTGGTTTAGTTTGCCATTGGTTGGTACACACACAACAGCAGTATCAGTATTTTACTCAGACTCGCTCTGACCTTCCCCTGAAGTCCTCCCCTGGGTGAAGTTGCAAGGAGCTTTGCATTTGTAGAAAGCTAGCAAAATGTCATCCAAGACCAGTGTGCAGGAAGCATACTGAAAAGTTAGATTATAGTTTCAAAAGATTCCCAACTGCAAAGGCATTTTTAAGTTCCCAAGAATCGTGTTAGCTTCATCCCAGTAGTCATAAAAAATATATATTGCAGTGTAGGGCTTTAGCAAGGTCTTAGCTGGCTTGAGGATGAAGGCTCTACATGTAGATCTGACGCAGATGTATCTTAAAGTTTCTCAAAATACCAGAGTGTAAAATGTGTTCTCCAAAGCCTGTTCGTTCTACCTGAGGTCCTTATTGGTAATCTAGACCGAAAAGATGTGTAATTTCACATTCCCATAGCCCAAGGTCGCAAATTCAGATTTGCAGCGGGAATGTGGGCTTTATTTCCAGTTCACATCCTTGGCCTTTGATTAGTTTGCTGCACAAGAGTTTTTTTTATGAAATGTCTAGCTACAGTAATTGCTTAGTGCAAGACAGTGGTCATCCCAATTTACTCCTTTGTGGATTATTACCTCATCCTAATAGATCTGCGGGGATATTCAGGCCTTTTGGGATTCATCCTGAATTTGTTGTTTTGGATGTTCTTCGTGTTTCATTGTCGCAGTCATTACATTTGGGTAATCCTGCTGGCAGGTTGCCCTCAGTCGGCCTGAATTCCAAAGTCTTGGGTCCTGCGTCAGTTGCTGTCGCCCCTTCCCTGACATCAGGTCGTCAGGGGGTATAAAAGATGTGGCAGGTGCCATTTTCTTTAGTATTTCTTGCCGCGCGGTGCCCGAAGCAGAAGCAGTTCGCAAGTGCCGGTCGGCTGACTCTTTAGATTTTCGTGTTCGAGTTTCAGATCTAAAGTCTTCAATAAAGCCAAGTACCCCGATGGGGAAACTTTTTCTTGCTCCAGATCGATGTCAGAAAAAGTTAATTGTATTTCCTGTGGTAAGCAAATACCTCATAAGGATTTTCACTCTTACTGTATTCCTTGCCTATGCACAACGTTCCTGGTTGTCTGTTTTGTGCTAGATTTACCCAACGCACTATTAAGCATCGGTATGACTTTGCTTTAAACTATTTTGGCCGCCTATTCAATTATCCAAAAATATCGTCCGATAGCCATCCGACTACCAGAGTTCATAAACACAAAGAAAGAGAAAACAGAGGTCCAAAACAGACTACAAAGCTTCTCCCAAGCCAGTCGCCGGTTCTCAGTGAGGTGCTTTTGCAGCCCCTGACGCCCGCTACTTTAGAGTCGCAGCCCGCTGCCAACTCCCACATGGAGTCTGCCATGCCGCTGGAAACTCAAGGAATTGGAGCCTCTGATACTATTCCTTCAGATGGGTCTGGAGCCACTGAGCAGGCACCGGCTTCTGAGGGTATATTCAGACCTAAACATCTTTACATTAAACCTACTTCAGCTTCAAAGGCAAAGACTACAGCACCATCTAAAGCAAATAAACAAACTCAAGAGCTACATGGAATGCCCAAAAAACTGGTGCTCAAAATGGCCGAAGATTTAATTACCTTGATCAGGGGTTCCCATCCCCCTCCTGATAAGAGGCCTAGGCAAGAGACTGACTATGACTCTTCAGATCAGGTTTCCATTTCTTCCTGATTCCTTTTCTGATCAGGAATATTCTCTCCCCCCCCCATGAGGATTCTGATGCTGAAGAATCCATTCCTTCAGCTTCTACTAAAGAGGACTATTTTGGGGAAACCTTACATACCATGAGGGAGCATTTCCACTGGGAGAGCCAAGGTTTTTCAGAATCTAAAAAGAGGCTCAGGGATTTCCTTTTACTACCTCAGTACAGGCCACTAGCCATTCCACCTGTGTTGGACATTGTAGATGTGTTTTCGGAGTCTAGTCTTACCCCTGACTCCTTGCCTCCAGCTCCTGTTAAGCCTGACTGATACTACAGGGTTCCTGACTCAAATTCCTTTTTAAAAACCCTGCTGCAGACCCAGAAACTGTATCACAGTGCCCCAAGGGAGTAAAGGCTTCTGCTGCAAAAAAACTCTACCCCCTCTGACAGGGATTCTAGGGCACTGGACAGATGGGGAAAAAAGGGATACACATCTGCTACCTTAGCTGTAAGGGCCTTAAACTGTCGGTTTCATATGCTCAAATAGCAACATGTTATGACATTGCATAAACAGAAAATGATAAACTCTGTGCAGAAAACAAGGAAATGCAGGATTTATTGGCATGCAGCTGAACAAGTTGGAAAGCATACTTTGCAATGTGGTTTTGATTCTTTAGAGGCCTCCTGCAGGGCCGCAGTTATGGGCTCTGTAATTAGGAGGCATGCTTAGTTAAAGGAACAAAATTTGCCTGATCATGTTGAGGTTAAATTATTAGATGCGCCTTTACAGCATGATACTTTATTTGGTGTTAAGGCAGAAGAGGTGTTAAAGAAAATGGAGGACAAAGCTAAATCTATGCAAACTGTCAAAGATTTTTTACAAGTACAACCACCTATGTTTAGTAGACACTGGCCAACAAAAGAATTGGTCCTTTCCTGTGTCAGACAGACCTCAAAGGGGCAGACCCAGACTCCCTAGAGGCAGATCCCAGAAGCAAGGTTCATACAGGTCAAAGCAATGGGGTGCCTCTACCTCCAAAGTTGGAGAAGATAAATCACAACCATACAGGAAGCAGTCCCAATGACTTCCTCCTGCCTGCACCAAGCACTTTCCTAGCAGCACCTTTAGGGGGAAAATTAGCACTTCTCAAAATTGGCACATCATAACCCAGGACAACTGGGTTCTAAATATAGTGTCACAAGGCTACAAGTTCCATTTCCATACCCGGCCAAAGGCACACGGCTGGCCAAATCTGCCAAAAAATCAATGGGCAGAGGCACAAAAACAAGTTTTATCCCTCATGAACATGAGGGTTATTCAACAAGTACCAGAGCAAGAGCAGGGACAAGGATTTTACTCGAGACTGTTCTTGGTACCCAGAAAGGACAAGGCCTGGAGGGCCAATACTGGACCTATCTATTCTGAACACATAAAATTCAAGATGTTGACTTTGCAGCAGCTTCTGCCCATGCTGGGCAAGAGCCCTTGGCTTGCGACTTTAAACCTAAAAGAGGCAGACCTGCATGTCCCAGTCAGACAAATATGCAGAAGATGCCTCAGATTCAAGGCTGGCTCAATGCATTACGAATTCTCTGCACTGCCCTTTGGCTTATCTACTGTGCCCAGGGTCTTTACAAAGTGCATGGCACCAGTAATTGCATTTTACAGACAAATAGGAATACAAATATATCTACTTGGACGACTGCTTAATTCAAGCAGAGAACAAGGACATTCAACAGCATCTGGCATTTGTGAAAAAACTGCTAACATGTTTAGGGTACATGGTCAACGAAAAGAAATCAAAACTAGTACCCTCTCGAGAGATAATATTCCTGGGTGCAAACTTAAATACAACTGCCCAGATGGCTTCTCACGCCAGACAAAGCCAACTGACTACCTATTTCAAAATGATGGCAACAAAGGCCCAGTTATCTGCAAGAAAAATTCTGCAGGCTTTGGGCTTCATGGCATCCTGCATCCTACTAATTCCATATGCAAGACTGCATATGAGGAAACTGCAATGGTACCTAAAAAGTGTTTGGACTCAACATTGCCACAGCCTGGAGACTGATTACTGTAATGCCCTGCCTGCAACAGGAGCTTCGATGGTGGGCAAGGGCTTGTCACCAAAACAAGGGACAGCCATTCACATTACCCCCAGCCAGGCAGACGCTAACAACTGATGCATCAGATTATGCCTGGGGGGCCCACATGGCAGGAAAATGCATTCAGGGCACATGGGACTCAAACCAAATGCATCTACATATCAATCAAAAAGATGCTAGCTGTTCAAGATGCCCTCGCAGCCTTCAAGGACCTACTTCATCCAGGACAACTAAGGACAGACAACGCCACGGTCATGTGGTACGTAAACAAGCAGGGGGGCACATACATTCGTACCCCCTTTGCAGACTAGCCATGACTTTGTGGGACCCTGCATTGACCTACCAAGTACATCTGCAGGCACAATTCCTGCCAGGAAGGAAAAATACTCTGGCAGACGAACTAAGCAGAAACCTCATGGATCCCTACGAGTGGCAGCTGAATCCACAAGTCTTCAGCATGATGACAAGGAAATGGGGACGCCCAGACATAGATCTTTGCCTCCCCTCACAACTACCAACTAAAAAGGTTCTGCATAAGGATTAATCACAGACAAGCATGGAAAGTGGATGCACTGTCTTTCAGCTGGAAAAACCTATCTGTATATGCTTTTCCCCCCACTGCCTCTCCTTCCCAAGGTACTCCTAAAGGTCAGACAGGAGAAGCCAAAGATACTAATTGCTACAGACTGACCACGCCAGTACTGGTATCCAATACCAAGGAACTTGTCTCAATGCCCAGCTTGGATCTTACCTCAAATGCCTCATCTGCTGTCCCAGCAAAACAATCGGATGCTGCACAGCCGACTCAGGACCCTAAACCTGGCAGCATGGCAGATAAATGTAGTCCTACAAAACACACCTCGCAGTAATCCTGTGATGGATGTAATTTCGCAGGACCCTATCCTTGGCAGCATGGCAGATAATGTGGTCATACAAAACACACCTCTCAGTAAAGCTGTGATGGATGTCATTTTGGAAGCCAGAAGGTCTAGTACTAGAAAATCTTGCGCTGGAAAATGGAAGAGATTCTGTGCTTGGAACCAGGCACAGGGGACTGATACAGCTGTGCCAAACATTACTCCGATTTTACAATACTTGACTGAGATGCTGGACAAAGGCCCATCTTTTCATCTATTAAAATTCATGCCTCTGCCACTTCGGCTCATTACAATAGAGCCACCATTCTTTTCTCATCCCTTATTACCTCAGAGGAGCCAAAAATGTAAGGCCTCCAAGGAGATCACCAATGCCTGCATGGGACCTTAACTATGTCTTGGAAAAACTCACCCTGCCTCCTTTTGAGCCAGCTGCTACTGCTGATATAAAGTTTTTATCTTGGAAAACAGCTCTGCTCCTAGCAGTAACTTCTGCAAGATGAGTTTCAGAGCTACAGGCACTCATGGCTGTGGAACCTTTTATCATTTCTTATCCAGACAGGGTCTCTCTGAGGACAAACCCAACATTTATGCCTAAGGTGGTGTCCACTGTGGCTCTTAACCAAACTATTCATCTGCCAACTTTTTATCCAAATCCACAGAACAAGGGGGAGAGAATTCTGCATTCTTTGGACATACACAGCTTAGATTCTACTTGGACAGAACCAAAGGTTTCAGAAAGAGCAGTTACTAGTGGCATATGCTGCAGGATCACAAGGAAAGACCTAGGCCACTGCATTCGTTTCTGCTACTTGCATCATGGCAAGCCACTGCCCAAGGGTATTAGGCCACATTCCATCAGAGCTGCAGCCACTTCAGCAGCCCTTCTCAGGGGAGTACCAACCAAGGACATTTTAGAGGCTGCTACTTGAGTTCAGTGCACACCTTTACAAAGCACTATCATCTACCACTGTACTCTAAATCCAGGGCAGGCTTTGCCACTGCAGTTCTGCAGGGCCTCATAGCCGCTCCTAACGCTGTTTAGTTCCAGCCTCCCATCCATAGCTTTGGAACTCTACCCAAATGTAATGACCAACAATGAAACACGAAGAACATAGTACAGTTGTGTACACAACATAAATGTAGATGTTTGAGTGTATTCACTGTTGCAGTCCAGGACCCAAGACTTTGGAATTCAGGCCATCTGAGGGCAACCTGCCAGCAGGATTACCCAAATGTAATGACTGCAACAGTGAATACACTGACATCTACATTTATGGTAAGTGTAAACAGCTGTACTTCCTTCAACAGAGCAAAGTTCAACCTTTAGTCTGAAAGAACCTGGCTTTCTAGGAAGCTTATCTGGGCACAGTCATCAACAGAGCCTTCTTTCTAGTGGACAGAGTGGCCCATCTAGTACTGCTTCAGAGCGTTTTGTTTCAGAAAGGAATCTGTTCTAGGAGTTATGATCATGGGGCTACATGGTATGTACAGTAATGATGCTGCTGGCCAGCCTGCACATGAGGAAACTTCATTGCCATCTCAGATGGAACCAATGTACTTGATCAAAGGAGACCAACATTCTAGTCTTCTCCTTGCATTAAGGTGCTCTTGTGATGGGTGCTACAATACAGTCTAAACAAGGAGATTCTTTTCAAAGTGCACCTGCCCATGCTGATCTCTGCCTCAGATTGATCAGACCTATTTTTTGGGGGGTGGGACTTTAGGTTCAGGGATCTAGCAAAACATTAATAGCAGTTATCTTAGCTGTGAGGGATTTTCTTCCTGCAAGGACAGAACAGCCGTAGTCAAGTAGTATATCAGCCAGGCGGAGCCCGTTCATACTTGTATGGACTGGCCATGCAGGCCTTAGAAATTGCATTTAGTGATGTACCTGTTTTTGCAGCTATCTGCAGTCCATCTTTACAAAGTGGGTTTCCAGGCTGAACAGATCTCTAGCAGACATTCACATAGCTGTACTAAACTGATTATTTTTCTGAATCTGACCAGGATTTAGGGCTTACTAAAAATAGCCTTTTGTCACAACTGAGAATTCTGTGGCAGGATGGCAACTGCAGAAGCTTGGAAAAAGCATTCTAAAATGAATGGGTCTGTTTCTTTATGCAGTTGCAGCACATTTGAATCTCTAGAGTGAAAATATAAGATGGCGAACTTAAAATTGTATTGCTGCTTTCTGTTCAAAGCAAAAATGGTTCTCTTCTGAGCGGTGACTAGGAAAAAAATGGAAAGCGCTGCCTCAACATGCATACTACCTCATTCAAAACAAGGAAGTCCATCTTAACTTGTTCACTGAGGCTAACAGCTTGAATGAATTTGCACTGGTTTCAGGAAGGCATATCTACTCTGAAGACATGCCTCAGTGTGAGGGAGGCTAGTAAACCAGATATACATTCTGCATATCTAAATTGAAAATACTTGTGTTGCCAGTCAAGGAACTCTGACTGTAGCAAAATGCAAGTGGATGTGGTCCTGGAATGTCTCAGATCTGTACAAAACTGGATTAGCTTTATGCGTCTGTCCTTGTATCCTTCTCCCATTTCCATAGGTCTCTCCATGGATCAATCATTATACTTAAGTGGTTTTCCATAGCAAACTGTCTAGAAAAGGCATTTCTGCACCAGAGTCTTAATTGCATGCTACAAAAATGATTCTTGCCCGTTTTTGAACTAGCTGTTGTAACTACTTTCCAGTTTCTTTATTGGAATGTGCTAGTTTTAGTAGCTGCTGTGCTAGGAGAATTTGAGGTCTAAGCCTTAATGTGCAAAGGCCTTTATCCTTTCACCAGGGCAGATTCTCCTACTGCTTCATTTGTAAGGTGGTTTCTGAGCAATGCCTTAACTAAGCAATTCCCTAAGCCATAAAATAGTGGAAAAAGGAACACACCAGCTGAGATAGAGAACCATCAAATGCACAGACACTTTTTTATGCAGGAGAGAGAGGGAGAGAACCAGCAAGCACCCTTTAAGTGTCTTGCTTACTGCATTTTCTTTGCCTTCCTGGTAAATCTATTCCAAGACATATTGGGACCCACTCCACTAGAACCTGTGCAGCCACCACAGTCTATCTCATGGTTGCACAGGCTATTTTTGAAACGCCATCCTGGATTTCTGTCTACACATCTTCACTACAATTTTAGGAAGCATTTCCAGGGCAAGAGCTGAATTTGCCAGTGCTGTCCTGCAGGAGCTTCTGTCTTAATATTTGAATTTTAGAAAATTGTCTACTAGAACATCTAAGCAGCTATACTTGCCTTGTATACAAGTCTCATGTCGAGGACGACAAAGGGAGCTGCTTTCATACTTGCACTGCAAGTCCTGATGTCCTAGGGAGAGACCATCTCTGGCTGAGGAAAGAAGGAATTTTTATCTGTGGTTCAGTTCTCAGTCGAGTGATACATTGATTCTTGCAGAGCAAAATTTTATTTTGTGGTGAGTACTGCACTCTGTGAAACATTAGCAGAGTAAATGCTACATGAAAGGTCAGTTTTATAAGTATAGTCAAAAGGTTGAATTATCAAGACTAGTAAGAAAATGGTATATCCCCCACTGCTTGTTTACTGTCAGCTTTTTGAGAACAGTTGACCCATAGTCTCTCAAGGGAGAGCCAGTTAGTGTCAGCTTTTTGAGAACAGTTGACCCATAGTCTCTCAAGGGAGAGCCAGTTAGAGGCTATCAATCAGGCTTCTTTCAGACACTTCTAAGCACATGTCACTGAGGGTTTACTGTGCTCCCTACTGCATTTGAATACTGCCACCTGCACGCTAATGAGGGTTACCATTACCGGCATGGCAATTCAAGCTTACATCTCCAATTGCAGTTGCATCTCCTGCAAATCTTGCATTGGGTGAGACGTCCAGTAGTTCCTCCCCAAGGTAGGTGATGCAGCATTTGTCAGCCACTCATGCCTTCATCTTCTTGCATCTTGGCCACTAATGAAACTGTATAGTTGTATTCATGGCTTTATAACTATGTGCCACAGAGGTTGGGACCATTGGAATTAAACAATGTGCAAACTAATGGAATGCAATACTAGGAAAGCTAGCAACATGGTAGTTTGTGTAAGCTGTCAAGGACAAAGTGAGGATTAGAGTCTGACATTAAACAATATTCCTAATATAGTCTTATGCAGTTTAAGCAGTACTGTTTCTGTATTAAGTGCAGAGTAAACTGCATAACATAGAAAACGCAAGTTGTGCTAACTCTAAAACCCATAAGGATGAATAGTAACTGTTGCAGTATTGTGAAATGTATGTCTTTGTGGGTATTTGTATCTGTATGCATGTGCTCATATTTACATGTGCAGTGGTGCAGCGGTAGCGTTGTTGCCTCACAGCAAGAGGTTCTCCCGTTCCATTCCCGGCTTAGGTTGGGAGTGCCTTCTGTGCTGAGTCTGTCCTCCCCGCGGTCGAGTAGGCATTCAAAAGACCTGCGTTGAGTGGGCGTGCCTTCATTGAAGGTTGGGCATTGGGCTGGCAACTCGACACCATAAAAACCAACTGCCAATCATTAGCAGACCGGAGTTCTGCTGTGGTGACCCCTAACCGGGAAAAGCCGAAAGACCAACAACATTTAGCATACCTAAATTCTGAGAATAGGAATGAAGAGTTTTTCTACAGAATTTGTAGCTGCTGTTTGTCAAAACTACATACACGTGTACATGTGCAGACCAGCAGTGCACTGCAGTTTTTCACTTTTCTGAACTGTGCAGTTGGTACGTATAATACAAGGTGATGGTGTACCTTGCAAAAATGTTTAGACACTTAAGTTTTGCATTTCAGTATAGAAAAATTGAAGTAGAACTTGTTCTCTCTGTTTAGTCCAGTTACATAAAAACGTGGAGGTGTTAGTAGGCACCCACAGCCTAAAACACCAAAATGTAGAATTTGACATCAAAGTAGGGTTTATTCAGTATATGAACATCAAATATTGTATTCCATATTAGGGAGCAACATACAATCCAAGTTGAGGGAGGTAGGCTAATGTGTTAAGGCAAATTGAGATGACAGGTAACCCATCCTGCTTAACTTGAGAAGGACATCCTAGTTGAATAGAAATGTACCTTTTAAAGCTGGTTTGCAGTTTTACACTTTGAAGATGTTTGTCATCATGTACTGGAAAAACAAAGGATAACTAACCCATTTGGTTGTATTTTTTTTTTAGGCTGGTCCTCCTGGGATCCTGGCTCTCTTGGATGAAGAATGTTGGTTCCCTAAAGCTACAGATAAAAGCTTTGTAGAGAAAGTGGTACAGGAACAAGGAAGTCATCCCAAGTTCCAGAAACCCAAACAGCTTAAGGACAAGGCTGACTTCTGCATTATGCATTACGCTGGCAAGGTAAAGAAATGCACCTTACAGATCTGTCCTAGTAACTAGTTGGAGGTGAGGGAGGGGGAGAGCTTGACTTGTTCAGACATAGATGTCTTTAACATTTATTTGGTAGAGACTCCTTGAAAGTATGAATCTGTGGCTTGTACGATTGTAGCAAGTTTCATAAATTAAATGTCTGTGCCTTTGCTGAGCTTGCATAAGCTGTCAACAATTAACACTTTTGTACCCATCTGTCCACAGCCCCTTTTCCCATTTTTCTCCAAGAAACATACATGTCTAATACTGCTTAATTAGAAATGTTCATCTTGTTTTGGAAGCAGCTGAGTGAATAGTTTCAATAGTTCAGCAAATGTAATCTAGGATTTAACATTTTTGTGGTCTGTCTTTGCAGGAGTGACCCCTTTCTGTAGTCTTGCTGCATCCCTTTTTAATATTTCAGTAGAAATTTACATTTCCCTTTATTTTATACTCTAGGTTATTTAGCCATGTTAGAATTTTCTCTCTGCAGCCTATGAGGCAGAAACTCTCCATGCTTGTGTTTTACTACCTTATGTGTCATCTTGAGGAGGATACCAGTCTGTGGCCCTAATTTATCTTCCAGTTGGCATTTTGAGTTTTTACTTATAGCAGGAAAAAGGGAGAAACACCCACTTGTTCATAGGTTCATAGGTTCATACTAGGCTATCTGCCCGAGGGCATTTACAAGCCTAGCCCATCGTTTTGTGGCTTACGCCACCCCTTTTAGTGGGGAACTATACCCATTATTTTGCTGTGCCTCTGTCCATCCATTGGTCAAGATTTCTCTTGAACAAGGTGCTCTGCCTCACATGTTTTGTTCCACAGCATAGGGAGTCTTTGGGTGATGAATCTATCCCTCCAGCTGTTGAGGTTTAAGTCTCCCGACCTTGTGGCTCTGATGGATCTAAATTTTTTGAGGTGAAGCATATTCATCAAATCTGGGTTTGACATGGCCTTGTATGTTAGGCAAAGGTCACCTCTGAGCAAGCTGCTGCGACTGAATAGAGCTGGAGTTCTTTCAGTCGGGCAGCATAGGATAGATTTTTGAGACCCTTTATCCTTTTGGTGAGGAACTTTTGTGGCCTCTCCAGCTGCTGCAAGTGTCGGGTCAGATACATTCCGAATGGGGCATTGTACTCAATCATTGGTCTGATGAGTGATGAGTAAAGGGAGACTATGACCTCCCTGGTGCATGCCCTCAAAAAAAAAAAAATTAATTAAAAATAAAAAGTTGGCTTGCTGTTTTAGTTGTCTACTACTACTGTTTGTAAAGCGACGATAGAGTCCTGTTTTCTAACTTTCTGTTAGTAGACCTCTCTTCTTGTCTCTCCCCCTCTCTCGGAAGTGTAATACATTTAAGTGGGCTTAAGGCCAGTAAATCTTTTTGCTTCATTTTGCTGTTTTTGCAGTATGTTTAATGACAAACTGATCATAATTACATTTTGATCTGTACCATGCAGTAGGTAGGAAAGTGAAGAGCCACATGTGAGAAATGGCTCTTATTTACAACAGTTATAACTAATGCAACGTATGTCTTTTAAGTCTTAATATTAATGTAATGTTTGTATAAGTACTGACTACATAATTGCCACTTTCTTGCTTTTGGTACTCAACTCATGTCCTAGCCACGACTGAAGCTTATATGTATCTGATCCTTGCACTGTTATGTACCTTCAGTTCTTGGTAAGGAACAATTTAAGACTCTTCTTTCATTCCTTCCAAATATGGGCAGCACCATAGCCTGCTGCAACCTAAACACTGTAATGTCAACATCTTTGTAGCTGTTGCACAAATAACTGGTTGTTTCTACCAACATGCACAAGATGTCTATATTCAGTTTGGCAGTGTTTTAGTGGGACTTAACTGGATAGGGGAGTCTGTTTAAAGAACACTTTCTGTTTCAGCTTAGGCTGAAACACAGTAAAATAGCAAATGGTGAGCCACAAAGGTAACAGTAAGTGGGCCAAGTTAAGTTACCACAGCTTGGAAATAAGTGATGCAATGTCGTGACTAATGCATTGATGTCTGTAGGACCAGTCAAAAGGTGTATAACAGTTAAATTACAAGGCTTGTCACTAACTTCAAAATAGAGTAGTGAAATTAATCACGGTGGCATTTGAAAAAAAGAATGGAACATGGCTGCACTAACGTGAAAAGAACAGTGACTGTTGTATCCAGATATCAATGGGCAGTGTAGCTAGGGCAGTGAAGGAGATTGTAGACTGAGACTTAGTAAGGAAAAGGGACTCCCATCCTACATTACTCAACTAGACTCCATAAAAGCCTTTAAAGCACCACTCAAAACACACTATCTAAATAATCCCACCTGCACCTGTGAAATGCCGTGTAAGCCACCTTAATCCTACACATCTAACTACTCTGATCCTATTTTTTAAACTTCTGGGATAGTAACTTTTTCCACTTCTGCATTACTAATATTTCTACTTATAACTGTCTAAATTTATATTTATGGCTATATTTTTCTGAATGGAAAAGTATTTTGCTTTGTATTTTACTTTGCATTCTCTGAATGAAAAAGTGTTTACTTTGTATCTTTACAGTATATCTATCTACTTCAAATTCATAGTCCAACACCCTTGTCTTATGTTAATGTATATATTTTTTCTGTATTAACTTTGTATTTTTTTCTGTGGAATATTTGAATATTGTGGAGCTTTTCTCCCTGGGCCTCCACTGAAAATGGGTTTCTGACCCAGTGGACTTTCCTGGTCAGCAAATGTAATTAAAAAAACAAGACTGGTGAATAGTGCAGAGCTAGAGCATCCTATGAAGGCTGAGGAATTGATGGAATTGACAGATTAAAGTAATCACGGCTATGGGAAATGCTTCTATACAGTGGAATGCTTTAATGTTAATTCCCCTTAACTAATCTTAGATTTTTTTTTAGCTTGGATGTATGCTGTCCCTCTGAGGTTGCATCCTCATTTAGCACCACTGCTGAAGATAGGCTATAGAAAATTTCAGAAATTTTTGTTTCGCAGAACCTAGTCTACCAGTATGGCACCCACTTGTCAAATTCAAACTTTGAAGGAGAAAGTTTAACTTTATTCTTAAATTACTTCCATGTGTGAAAGGATAGACTGCAAAATAATTTCCAGGGGATGTATTCTTCAGGGATACCTCCAACTGTAGTGGGAAATCAAAGTACCCAGAATCGCTGCCTCCTGCAGTTTATATGGAGTTACATACATCTGTTGTCCTTTTGCTCCTAATACTATTGGAACCATCTGTGTCAGTCTTCCACGTGCTCTTGTTTCTGCTTGTAAATCCTGGTGCTTTGACTTTGTTATTGCATAAGAAACTAATCACTGGGTTGTAGAAGTTTGTGATCAACACTACTCTTCGACTGCTGTATGTGGCTTTTTTTTACTTTTTATGAACTGTTGCTGTTTGATTATCCTATGCCATATGAACTTCATTGTGGTTCATATTTCCAGTGCTTCTCATTTCTATATTGTAGTGTTTGCACAATCCCCAGTGCAACAGGCTTGCCACAGTGTGCCTTTTGGTATGCAGTCCCCTCCCTCGTGTGTATCACATCCAACAGTTTAACATGCAACTGTTTCCAGTTTTACAAAAATTGCATTTTTTTTCCTCCCACTTTTTCTATAGATTTTTGTAAACCAAAATGTATGTAGAAAACCACCTTGGGCTGCTATTAGCAGCCTTTAATCTTTGGGTTTAGATTCATCGCCTTAACCATTCCTGCATCAGGTCTTTATCAACACTTGGCTGTTCTAGAAGTTCTGTGTACTTGCCACTATTTACAAGCTTACCAATTTTCTTTTTCTTCTGGTACTACTTTTTTTGCACTTTCAGTTGCTGTCTGGTTTCACGTCTACTTTAGTTTTTCATTCCTGGTATGTTCCAAAACCACTAAACTTAAGCAAAGATGTTCTCTTGGATTTTTCTTCATTCTTAAGAATTTTAACTGAGTCTTGAGGTCAGCAACTATGTATGCTGTCCTAAAATTGTAGATCTATATATCTGGTCCATTTCGAGGAGACTCATACAGGTATATGCCACTTAGTTTTGAGCATTAAACTGCAACCTTTGCCAGCATACAGGAACCCAAGTGAGGGCCAAAGTTTCAGGCCAGGTCTTAAAAAAAAAAAAAAAAAAAAAAGGTCCGTATTGCCCAGCAGATGACACGTCCACTTTCTTTGTCTATGATGAACATCTCAGTTTGCAGTGCTACAAGTGGATTAGTCTGAATCACTTTCCACTTGAGAAAAAGCCAGAACCCTCAGTATTACTTGGAGAAAGAATAGACAGCATTTTCTAAGGTATTTCTCAGGGGGGGGATACCTATTAAGGCTGAAGTCAACTCCAAGCACATACCAAGGAGCGCTCAAAATGGCCCGCTTCTGCTGACCACCCTGGTTTGCAAAATGCACAGGCATTTGCAAAGCTGAAAATAGAAATTTACAAATTGAGGAATAAAAGGACCATGCATTAAAAGGGTGCATATTTCAAAAAAAGAGCAACAGGGTTGGCATTTTGGTGATGAAGTGTAGCTGTAATGTGCAATGTAGGCTATTTGGGATAATTACTCATTGATTTAAAAAAAAGTTAAATGCTTAGGGAGAGTGTGAGGTACCATGGAGGGGCAGGCACTCTAGGGACCTCCTGAGATGAAGTGGAACAACCCAGTAAGAGGACTATCAAAGGAGTGAACACATGAGGAAAATGTCAAAGCCAAAAGCCTACTCAATAACCAGAGGTCAGAATTGAACTCTCTGCGAGGTTAAGATCTTAACCATTGCTGCCTTCTAGTAGATTGGAATAAGATCAAAAGAACTGTCCTTGCACAAAGGTTAGTGTCAGGACAGGTTGAAAAGTTTCAAATGTGAATAGTACAGTCAGTCCAAGGTGGAACAGGTAGAAGCAGCAGGTGCAATGGGTGCAAAATTAGTCTCACTTTATAGCTCAGTATGTCTGGAAATGTGGCAGCTAGTTTAGACAAGTCAGTTGAATAAAGTCATTTTAGGGTAAAAGCAATTTTGTTCTCTAAGTTAACAGGCATGGTGGATGACTTGATTAATTCCTAACCATATAAGTTTTAACATTGTTTGCATTGCAGGTAGATTACAAAGCGGATGAGTGGCTCATGAAGAACATGGATCCCTTAAACGATAATATTGCAACCTTGCTGCACCAGTCATCTGATAAATTTGTGTCTGAGCTCTGGAGGGATGGTATGTTTAATTTCCCAGCCTTTGCAAGGCTGAATCACAACTGCTAGTTTCCTGTTTTTTAAATGTTTGCAAAAGTGTTATTTATAGTAGGTGATGCGTAACTGTCAGCTGCATTTCTGATGGTAGACACGGCAATTCTCTACATAACTATCTAGTTTGTGTAAAATTCTGCAATATTTCTGTGGACTTGTGTGTAACTCAAGTAAAGGTATGCCTTGGAGGTGGATGTTTTAAAATAAATTTCTGTTCACACAGAAGAAACTGCTTTATAGCTGCAGTCTGAAAATGTCAAGCAGCTTTTTGTAGGTTGTTAATGCATGCAACAGACACCGTAACCATTTAACAGTTGCAGCTGTAGGACATGCTTTTGCTCAGCCAGGCTGCCAGCATACATCTAGTCTTCACTTAGTGCACTGGTCATGATTAGAAAGAAGCATCTTTTATTTTACAATGTATTTCATTTTGTGCTCTCCTAATATTAGAGCTGGAAGTGAGTTTTGCAAAAAGTCTATTAGGTTCACCAGTTTTACTCCATTTCTGTTATTGTACCCAAAAAATGGTGTAGCAGTAGGCATTGAGTAATTTGCATACAACTGGAAAGCATTATGGCTAAACAAGCTCCTCTAATGGAGTAGGATGATGTTAGTGTTTCACTGTTGCAGTCATTACATTTGGGTTGTCTGCCTGCCGGTAGCCCTCAGCTGGCCTGAATATCAAAGTCTTGGATCCATGCATCAGATGCTATCTCTTTTTCCATGGTGTCTGGTAGTCAGGGGTATAAAGCATGCAGCCGTTGCCATTACATCAGTCTTTCTTGCCGCAAAGAGCCCGAAGCAGTTCGCAAGTGCCGGTTGTCCGACTCCTGAAATTTTTGTTTGAGTTTTAGAACCAAAGTCTTCAAAAAAAGCTAAATACCCCGTTGGGGATCCTTTTTCTTGCTCTAAGCAGATGTCTGTAAAAATTAACAATTGTATTACGTGGAAAGCAAATGCCTCGTAAAAATTTTCATTCGCAGTGTATTCCTTGCTTAGGCCCAGACCACGACGTCCCTTTGTCAGTTTTGTGCCTTATTCAATCCTCAAACTATTTGTCGTCTGTTCATTTTTGCATCAAACTATTTCGGCACTCTGTTTAATTATCCAGAAATGGCTTCGGTAAGCCATCCGACTACCGACATTCCGAAAAAAAGTAAAGCTAAAGACAGACTGCATAGGTCCAAAGCTGTTGACGCTTCTGTTAAGCTAGTTTCCAGTTTGCCGGTACTCAGTGAGGTGCTTTTGCAGCCCCTGATGCCTGCAACTTCAGATTTGCAGGCCTCTACTGAGACCCATTTGGAGTCCAGTATGCCGCGAGATGCTTCTTTGACCATGGAACCTGCGGATGTCTCTAATTTGGATGGGTCTGGAGCCACTGTGCAGGCACTGGCTTCTGAGGATGTATTCAGGCCTACTGACTTGCATTTCAAACCGCCATCTTCTTCAAGGCCTAAAACTCGACCCACACCTAGAAAACTGACGTCCAAACCATATGGTCAGGCCCATATGCCTAAAAAAACAAATAAGAATGGCTGAAGACCTTATTACTGTTTAGGGGAAGCCAGCCTTCACCCTCTGAGACCTAGAACTGATTTTCCTTCTGATCAGGATTCTGAAATTTCTGTTTTTTCTGATCACCAGGATTTGCCCTCATCTACCCATGAGGATTCTGATGCAGAGGACTCCATACCCTCTGCTTCCCCTCCAGAAGGTTTTTCTTTTGGTGAAACCTTACACGCTCTTATGGAGCATTTCTGCTGGGAAAGCCAGGATTACTCTGACTCCAGAAAGAGACGGGAATTCTTACTCCTACCTCAACACAGGCCTTTACCTGTCCCTCCTGTCCTGGACATTATAGATGCCTTCTTGGAATCTAGCCTGGCTCATGACACTTTACATCCGGCTCCCAGGAAACCTGACTGGTATTAGAGTACCTGACTCTTACAAGTTCCTCTTCAAGAATCCTACTGTGGACCCAGAGACAATTTCCCAGGGACCTAAAGGCATTAAAGCTACTACTGCCAAAAAACTTACCTTCTCTGATAGCGATTCCAGGGCCTTGGACAGATGGGGTAAGAAGGTATATACTTCTGCTACTTTGGCCAATTAGGGCCTTAAACTGCCAGTTTCATATAAAGTATCAGCAGCATATTATGGGACTACTTGAACAGAAAATGATTCCTGACACTGCTGAAAATAATTACAGGATTTAATGCATTCTGCGGAACAAGTTGGTAAACATACTTTGCTATGTGGTTTTGACTCTAGAAGCATCTTGCAGGGCTGCTATCACTGGGTCTGTTATTAGAAGGCATGCTTGGCTTAAGGAGCAAAATTTGCCAGATCATGTTAAAGCTAAATTACTGGATGCTCCCTTAAACCAAGACAGTCTGTTTGGCAACAGAGCAGTAGTAGTACTTAAAAAGATGGAGGAAAAAGCTAAGTCTATGTAAACTGTTAAAGATTTCCTGCAGGTACAGCCTCCCAGATTTAGTAGGCATTGGTCTAAGAATTGGTCCTTTCCTGTCTCTTCCAGGCCTTCAGTCCAAACCCAGGAACAGCAGACCATCTAGGCTACAGTCTCAAGGTACTCACAGGCCTAAGCAGTGGGGGGCTTCCACTTCCAAAGCTGGAAGTAGTAAGACACCCCCCTGTGGAAAAATGTCACAGTGACTTAACCTTAAACCTTCCAAGCCCTCCCAACTGCCTGCTCCCTTGGGGGGGGGAGATCGCCCTGCATGCCAAAAACTGGTAACTCATTACCCAGGACAAATGGGTTTTAAATATAGTTTCCCAAAGATACAGATTCCACTTCCACACCTTACCAACCTCAAAAGGTTGGCCAGACCTACCCCCAAATCAGTGGGCAGAGGCTCAACAGCAGGCACTAGTATCAGGGATATTCATCCTGTCCCAGCAGAAGGGGACAAGGCCTTTACTCAAGACGTTTCCTGGTACCCAGAAAAGACAGCTCCTGGTGTCCTATCCTGGACCTCTCTATTCTAAACACCTTTTTGGTAATCTCAAAATTCAAAATGCTAACTCTTCATCAGTTGCTTCCTATGCTAGGCAAAGATGCCTGGTTGGCAACCTTGGACTTAAAGGAAGTTTACCTGCACATTCCAATAAGGGAATCTTGCAGGAAATACCCAAGCTTCATAGCAGGCTACATGCGCTATCAGTTCTCTGCACTTCCCATTGTCTTACCTACTGCGCTCAGGGTATTCACAAAGTGCCTAGCTCCAGTCATTGCATTTTGCAGGCAAAGAAATTTTCAAATATAGCCAAACCTGGACGATTGTCTAATTCAGGCAGAAAGCCAGGACATGCTACTAAATCTGGCATTTGTAAAGAAGCTACTAACCTCACTGGGGTACACCATAAATGAAATCTCATCTAGTACCCTGCCAACAAATTGTATTCCTGGGAGGAAGCTTGAACACATCTTCCCAGATGGCTTAACTCACGCCAGAGAAACAAGTCTGACAGCCTATTTCAAACTACTGGCAGCAAAGACCCAGCTATCTGCAAGGAAAATCCTGCAAGCCCTTGAGTTCATGGCCTCTTGCATTCTACTAATTCCATATGCAAGACTGCATATGAGGAAACTTCAGTTGTATCTAAAAAGCCTATGGGTGTCAACATTCTCAGGACCTGGAATCAATGATTCCTATCATTCCTTGTATAAAGACAAAGTTCCTTTGGTGGGCACAGGCCTGCTACCACAAGGGACTGCCATTCACTCTACCCCCTGCTCCACAAACCCTAACAGACGCATCAGACTATGCATGGGGGGGGGCTCACTTGGCAGTGCATTCAGGGCAAATGGAACCAGTCAAATGCACCTGCATAGCAGTCAAAAAGAAATGTTAGCTGTACAGAATTCCCTGACAGTCTTCAAGGACCAAATTCTTCCAGGCCAATTATTGGTAGAGACAACACCACTGTTGTGGTACATAAACAAGCAGGGGGGAACCCACTTGTATCCTCTCCGCAGTCTAGCCATGGCTCTGTGGAACACAGCCTTGAGCTACCAAGTGCACCTACAAGCTCAGTTCCTGCCAGGCAAGCTAAATTCACTGGCAGACTACCTAAGCAGAAATCTCATGGACCCACACGAGTGGAAACTGGAACCAAAGGTATACAACATTTTGAGAAACAAATGGGGGAACCTAGAGAGAGAACTGTTTGCCTCCCCTCAACTACCAATTATACAAATTTTGCACAAGGACTCCCCACAGACAAGCTTGGAAAGTGAATGCCCTGTCCTTCACCTAGGAAAGCCTCTCAGTTTATGCCTTTCCCCCTCTGCCTCTCCTCTCAAAAGTTCTGCTAAAGATCAAACAGGACAAACCAAGGACAATACTGATTGCACCCGACTGGCCATGGCAGCACTGGTACCCCCTCTTGCGCAGTATGTCACTGCTGGAACCTGCCTCAGACCCCTTCCCTGCTGTCCCAGCAGGAGGGCCAGATTCTGCACCCCCAGCTTCAAACCCTGAACCTTGCAGCCTGGCTAATTCCCTGAGCTCTCCAATAGTATCCCTCAGTAAGCAGGTGCTAGATGTCATTCTGGAGGCAAGGAGGCCTAGTACTAGAAAATCCTATGCCAAAAAGTGGAAGATACTGTTCCTGAAACCAGACTCTGGGGATAGGCACAACAGTGCTCAGCTTACTGCATATTCTTTAATACTTAAGAGATGCTCCACAAAGACCTTTCCTTCTCATCAATTAAAATTCATGCCTCAGTCATTTCGGCACATTATAATACTGAGCCACCCCTCTTCTCTTACCCCCTGCTGAAACAATTCCTCAGAGGGGCATAAAATTTAAGACCACCCAGGAGAGCCCTTACTCCAGCCTGGGACCTTATCTTTGTATTGGAAAAGCTCACTCTACCTCCTTTTGAGCCAGCTGCAGCAGCAGAGTTGAATTTCCTTTCTTGGAAAACAGCCTTCCTTCTAGCTATCACTTCAGCAAGAAGAGTGTCTGAATTACAGGCCCTCATGGCAATGGAGCCCTTCATAATCATCCATGCAAACAGGGTGTCCCTCAGGACTAATTCTTCCTTTATGCCCAAGGTAGTATCCAGTGTGGCCCTTAATCAGTCCATTCATTTGCCAGTCTTTTTTCCTAATCCACAGAACAAAGAACACACACTGCATTCTTTGGATGTGCACATACCACTTAGATTTTATTTGACAGGACTAAGCCTCTCAAAAACTGAACAGCTGCTAGTTGCCTTTCCTGCAGGGGCAGAAGTGAAAGCCATTTCTAAGCAAACCATTTCTAGGTGGGTAGGCTATTGCATTTATTTCTGCTATAAGCACCATGGAAACCCTTCCCCACAGGGGATAAGATCACATTCTACCAGGGCGGCATCTACCTCTGCAGCCTTTCTCAGAAGTGTCCCTTCCAGGGACATCCTAGAAGCTGCTACCTGGAGCTCTGTACATACCTTCACCAGGCATTACCACTTGCCTCTTTTTTTCTAAATCGAGAGCTGGTTTTGCCACTACGGTCTTGCAGGGCTTAATAGCTGGTCCTAATGCTCTGTCTCCTCCCTTCCTTAGCTTTGGGAATCTACCCAAATGTAATGCAAGTGAAACACTAAGAACATAGTACAGTTGTGTACGCTTACCCTAAATGTAGATGTTAGTGTATTCACTGTTGCAGTCCTGGTTACCCTCCCTCCAGCCCCTGACATCTCTTGGCTATACCTTTCTTCTTGTTTAGTGTATTTCAGCTTTCTGGTGTATTTGCTTTTTGTTGGAGGTGTAACCTTGTTATATAATTGCTTCCATTTTGGGGGCACCTGACATTTGGGGCAAGAAAAACTGATGTAATGACATCTGCTGCATGCTTTATACCCCCTGACGACCAGACGCAAGGATCCAAGACTTTGATATTCAGGCCAGCTGAGGGCTACCTGCAGGCAGATAACCCAAATGTAATGACTGCAACAGTAAATGCACTCTAACGTCTACATTTATGGTAAGTGTACACTGTCATTTTTCTTTCTTGGATTTTGGTTTCACTACTAAATTGTGTTAAATTTTAGTGTGATCTACCTGTAGAAGCTAGTTAGTAATTTCTTTCTAGGAAGTAAAACTACAGATGGATTTAGCGTGAAAATATTTCCTCTATAAATTGATTTGGGTTATTAATCATTGGAGGTTCAGTCTTTCATGATGTCATGGCAGGGATTTTCAACTCAGAATTCAAGGGGCCTTTCTTAAAATAAATGAATAAAATGCAAAAGTACTTTTTTTCATCAAATACTACGCAATATGGTATTCTATTTATTCTATATAGTAAAATTTGTATCCAAGTCTGTTTCTCAAACTTGCTTCCGATCATGACCAGTACACTAATGTGAGGGAACTTGGGTTGGGCAGCTTTCCTTCCAAGCACTTAAATTACCAAAGCACTTCAGGAAATGGTTCTCCATATAGGTTGAAGGGCAGTCGCACAACTGACACTGGTCCCACATATCTTAACTTGGTGGATTACTACCACATGCCTTTTATCAGACAAGCACATTATCCAGGAGATTGGCCATGATGGGTCTCATTTGCCATGAGAACAATAATGGATTCGGATTAATTCATCTTTTTCTCCCCTTTACAAGACACTTGAGTTGCTAACTAGGTATTCATTATTCCCCACTTGTAAACAGATTTTCAGGATGTTCACTAGGATCACTGTTTGCTGCTTTATAGCTTGGCTAGTACTGCTGTCTGCTAGCTGAACATTAAACTAATGGTTGGGTAGGAAGATTTTCTTTTTCCCGTTGATGTATGTTAATACACACAGAATTGGGCTGGCAGAGTAGATGCGCTCCTGTGGGTAATTTCCATGGATAAGAAATACTGTAGTAGATAATCTTGTATTCAGACCTCTTTCTTGGTGATTACACACTGCAGTTGTAACATTATCATAGTTTGTTATAATCCAAAAAAATTGAGTGTGCCCAAACAAAATTCCAAACCACAAAAGTGTAAGATACTTGCGCAAAAGGGAACAGCCGATAAAACTGAATTTACCTAGTAGTTTTATTTACACTTCACATCCAGGACATGTAAACGCTTAACAGGATCTCAGCATTTTCGTCTCCACATATAAAGACGTCCTCATATGCAATAAGGAACTCGTACTACACCCTTTTATATATCAACTGTCAAATAGGAAAACAATGTCAGTATGTAATTGTGTATTATGAGTTATTTATTACATCTGAGGAAGTCTTTACGTGGAGACAAAAATACGGTGATCCTGCTAACAGTTTGTCTTGGATTTGAGAAGTATAAATAAAACTACTGCGCAAATTCTGTTTTTTTTTTTTTTTGTTTTGTTTTTTTGTTTTGGGGCTGCTGTTTGTGTTGAGTGCCTTTATAGTTTGTTATCCTGCACTCTTTGCTACATAGTATTGAATGTGCAACAAAAATTGGAGCATTTGGACAATTCTTTGCAGCCTCAACTAGGGGATTAGTTAACTCATTGCACAAAGTAAATGAAATTTCACTTGGGAGTAATTGTGAACCTTCGGAGTTGCATTTTTGTGCACATTCTTAACTTCTGAATGCATCATATAATATTCTAATGACTTAATTCCATTAAGTCTACCTGCTTTCATTGTAAGGTCTGCTGTTACAATACAGTTGTTTAACCGTGATAATTTGATACCCATGAATGTTTTTCCCCTTCATGAAGCAGTCAGTTTTGGCCATTGGGCCATCCTAAGACTTCCAGGGCGCAGGTATCCACTTTTGGGAATCTTTCCTTTTTGCTATATTTTTAGTTGACTAAATTTAGATAGTTTATGGTTGGTTAGAATTATTGAAAGTGTGCCAGCAGAAGACATTTACAGATTTCCATTTGTAGCCTGTTGGGAGAAGACCAAAATAAAGGTTTGTAGAGTGGCACAAAAAGAATGAAGGCAAGTGTGTGGAAGCAAGATGTAGTGACTGCAGGTCACCCTGTCTTATTTGACCACGGTCTGTCCTGAACTATTTGAAGGTAGTTTGGGACTTTTCTGTGCCAGTTTTCCAGGCATTCACTGAAGCTGAGATCTCAAGACCCGACACCATTTTCTAAGCATCTGTGATGTCCTTCATGCATTTCTGCTCTGTCATCTGTGGTTTGTTTGCAACGGGATATCCCTACTTTGTTTTATGTAAGCCCTGATTGTGCTCAAGACAAAGCAGTTCAGGTGCTGACGGGACTTTGCTAGGAAGGATGGGAACAAATGGCTAAACCTAACTCTCCATCTTGGAAAGTGAAGCAGCCTGGCTCACTGCATTTTGAGACGCTTGCAAAAGTACAGATTTATCTCTGGCATCAAGTAGAGGACAGTGTTCTCCTGCTGTAATTGGTATGCCTTTTTGTTGGCAGGTCACGTGTGTACAAAACCTTATATGCATCCATTTATTTACATTTCAAAGACATTTCCCCTTTTAAAGAACCTTAATTTCTGTTGGACCTGATGCCACAGACCCAAAAGCCCACCCTACCCAGCATGTCACTTCAGGTTAGATGTTAGTGTGAGGCAACATGGCACTTTCACTTGGCGAGTTATTTCCTTTGTGAAGAGTATGGAATAACCTCCCCCATATTCCTTAAATTAGAGTTGCTCAAGGTAAATGTGCCACATTTCTCACTGATATCTTCACTCCTTAGCTGTGATAATGAGATAATGTCGCCAGGCTGTTTTATAGGAGGGCTTTCAAAAATAACTGGGGATAGGTTGGTCAAACATCTGGAAGGGGTCACATTCTCCTTGGCTGTCTTTCCTAAGCCCATCTCCTTACTCTTGCCTTTTAACCCATCAAAGTTTTGGGGGGTAAACAAGGATGGTTGGTGTTGAGCCTTTAGCTGAAGGCCACAACTTACCAGAAAGCCTTTGAGGCTTTTTAAGATTATTTTTGTGCCAAAAACAGCAGAGAGCCTCCAAAATGTAGTGGCTCTCAAAACCCTAAATTCTTTTGATTCAAAAGAAATGTTTTTGGTCTCACCTTGTCAGGTGACTGCATGTACTCTTTGTACTTCTAATGCAACAGTCATGATCATCCCAGTAAATCCAGAGATATCTATACTTGATCAGAGCCAATCACATCCTGTTTAGGGCCTTGTCCTTTGGTCTTGCCTCTCTGTGAGTTGACTAAAATGTCTTACTTTGAGACTGCAATGCGCTTTGTCAAGATCATCTTGTACCTAGACAACTAGTTTCTCAGTTTTTTCTGATAATTTGGCATCACTTCAATTACAAATGTTCATTATGGGGAAATTACTGCAAATCTCAGTCTGTGCTCTCTCATGTTTAAACTCTAGACTTTGTAGGAAGTTTCTGAAGTGCAATATTTTGCTTGGCGTTTAGTTTCCTTGTCTTGGAGTAGGTTACTCTGCATGTGATCAATGTCTGTTCCCTCATTTGTTTTAGGTTTAGGGTTGTGGGAGGTTTTTGATGGTACCCTCTACCAGTGTAGTGAACTGAGGTCCAGAGGTATCGGTATTATTTCTGGTCTATATTAGAATCTCAAACGTTCACAATGTCGCATCTGACATTGTCAACATGTGAAAAGCAAAACCGCAGAACATCGAAGAGGTAAACGGAAATCTCCGTAAGGGGAGATTTCTGTTTACTTCTATGTAGTGCAGTTTCGGAGTTTGAATATTTAAGTAGCGGGGGGTGTGGGGGGCGCAGGGTGGCATGCCCCCTGCTTAAAACAAGTTGTTCTATTTTTTGACTTTTTGTAATTTTTATTAGGTGTTCAATGTTACTGGACTTCGATATGGTGTCGATCATATCGTATTCGAAGTTCAGTAACTTCGAACATCTAATATAGACCCAGTATTTCCACCCCATTTCCCCTAGGCAGGATGCCTCTGGCTTGCCTTAAAAAGGTAACAGACTTACCAGTTGCAACTTCACTTGTGGTTAACTTCTGTACATTCTAGCAGACTGCTCCAACTGCACCCATGGGATGCATCTGCTTTGGAGTGAGGGGCACTGTAGTATGGATATGTTCGTGTGCCTGAAGTTTAACATCCACAAACTAAAATGAGTGGTGGTGTTAAATTTCTTTCATGTCTCCTTGGCTCAGGAGAGTGAGTCATAACTGTTAAACAGCATGGCTTTTTACTTGTAAACAGTGGAACTCCTCTATCCTTTCTTGCAATTCTGATAATAGGCTCTAGAGTCTCATTGTTTTTTAATGCTAGTCATTACTGGGAAGGACATTTTGTTGGTGAAAATTATTAGTCTGCCTTTTCATGCCCCCCACAAGTAGTCTGTTGGTAAACAAGAGAATGTTTCTTTGGCATAAGCTGGTTTAACATTTTAACCAGTGTCTCAAAAACTTTACTAATACACATTTCTAGTTGTTTAGTCAAGGATCCTGTGATCCACAGCTTCCCTTCTGTGCCAGTTCATCCACAAAGCAAGATCAGTTCTCATGATACCCTTTCAGTCTGAACATGGTTCTCCTTTAGAGATCTTTCATTCAGAAGGCTTAAGGTAAGTGGACTTTATCTCCCTTTTCTCTAACTGGGCCTTTATCAGCAGTTTAGAACGTTTTCTCAAACTGCTTACTTACCCAAATCTAGACATTGGGCTCTTATTTTCTCTGTGAAGGTCACTTGGCTTCTGCCTGTAGTTTGGATTTTCTGTGCCCTTACCTCAAGGGTACAAGCACTTCTGTGAAACTTTCTTTGCTTCCTGTTTGTAGTCTTATTCCATCTTGTGACATTTATTTAAGGTTGAAAAAGTTCCCCTTTTCTCAGTTTGAACCAGATGCTTTTGGAGGAATTAAAAGTACTTTTTCTGAAGACCCCGTTTTTTAGTGGCCATTACCTATGTTAAATGAATCTCGGAATATTCCACATTGTCAGGATATGATGACCCAAACTGCCCTTTTGTATAAAATGTAGTCTGTAATCCGTCTTTTTCTTCAGTATGTTGAGAAGAGGAGCATCATTTCTGGTGTGTGGATGTCCACAAACTGCTCAGATTCTAGCTGGACAGGACAGTCTTTATGCAGATATGATCATTTTTTTGTCAAGTCTAATTAGATGAAGCTCCTAGGCTTACTGTTTCCATCTGGCTAGCAGATGTACTGAATCTCCCAAACATGCAAAACCCTTATCTGTAATTCAAGCTTGAACATTTTTGTGATGCTACTCTGACATACGCAGCTCCGTCATGATCAAACAACTTTGTGAAGGTACTAGCTGGATGTTTCCTGGATTTGTTTTTCTGGGCACTGTAGTCTGATCCTGCGAGTGTGACTTCCCAGCAGGAATTAGCTTGGGATTTTTGTGTTGGATGTCAAAAATGAGCGTCTTATCTGGTATGAAAGTTTGTGCGTTTAACATCATTTTCAGATTTAAGAAGGGTCCGTATTCCGTATCTGTCTCAAGGCTCTGCTCTTCATTTTGTCCAGTTAAATATTATAATAACTTGAGAAACATAGGATGTGTGGTACATGGTAGGTACAACAGAATTCTGGCAGCCAGGGAAAGTTTCATCTTCCCAGCAGTTGTAATGGCTGCGGTATCAGTCTTAAAGAAATGTACTTCCTACACTTTTTTCCTAAGATATGCCAGGCTCAACCTCTGCAGTGTTTACAGATCTTCACCTTCCTGTTACAGCAGGAAGGGACATTGGTATACCCAAATCTGAATAGTCTCAGGTTAGCAGCTTGTGTATTCTTAACTTGATAACTGAAAACTGGACCTTAAAGGGTGAGGTAGTGCATAGACAGCTTAGCAGTAGAAAGTGTTCTGCCTAAGTGGATGAAATTTTCTTATAGGTTCATAGGTTTATTGGCCCTAGGGCCTATACAAGCCTAGCCATAATTCCCTGGATATTTCTTCCCACAATATTTACTTCCCTGGACCCCTGTCTAGCAGGGCGTCTGACGTGATTCCTGGGGTGAATTTCCTATCTCCCATCCAATCGTCAAGGTCTGTTTTGAAGAGGGCCAAGGAGGTGCACTGCTTGACATGTATGAGCAGTCTATTCCAAAGTATGGGGAGTCTCTGGGTCAGGAACCTATCCCTCTAGCATGTTTTGTTCATTGTGATGACTAGGTTTAGATCCCTGGAGCGTGTGGCTGAGGGATTGGGATTTCTTTAAGTGGAGCATGTCCAACAGCTCAGGGTTTGACATCTGCTTGTATATTAAGCAGAGATCACCTCCAAATAGACGATATGTCAGAGTACAGCTGCAGTTTTTAGACAGCATAGGCCATCTGCTTTAGGGCTATGTTTCTTTTAGTGAGGTATTTCTCTGGCCTTTCCAGCTGTTCCAGATGTCTTGAGGTACATGCCAAACTGTGCATTGTACTCTAATGGGTCTAATGAGGGATGAGTACAGTCCGATAATTACCTCCTTTTTTCTGGATGAAAAGCCCTTAGTGATGTGTGCCACATAGGATTTCCTGGGTGATGTGGTTATCGAAGGTGAGACCACTGTCCACCTGTGTCCCTAAGTCTCTCATCACACATTCTGTGTTTAGTGTACTGCCACCTATGTGGTAATTCATGGGTACATGTTTTTTCCCAAAGGGGATAACGATACATTTCTTGGCATTGAGCTTGAGCCCATGGCTCTGGCACCAAGCATCTGTTTCTGTAAGACCCTTTTGTAGAATGTCCACTTCATTTGGGGATTCAATAATGGCTCCCAGTTTGCAGTCCACTGCGAACTTTGTTATTCAGAATCCCTTAGTGTTGGCCGAAGGTTGCCAGTGTCTTTGTTTAGAAGTTCCATGCTAATGCATTCCATGCCCTTGCAGATAAAGCTCATCAGACTGATGGAACGGTAGTCCCCAGGATCTGAGGTGGAATCCCCCCTTGTGGAGTGGGGTTAACTGTAGCTGTATGCCACTCAGTGGGCAAGAAGCCTGAGTTGAGGCTTTGATTAAACATGACACTTAGGTGAGGTACCAGTTCATTTTGTAGTTCATATAGTACACAGCCCGGGATGTCATCTGGTCCCATGGATGCTGTATTCTTAGCTTTGGAGAGTGCGGTTTCTACTTGTGTGGTAGGGATTACCGGAATTTGGCAATCTTTTCGTATTGACATATGGGCCCTTTAGGGGGGTGAGGGGGGGCGGAGTTGGCACTAAATTGATCTGCCAGGATATTGGCGATATCCTTGGGATCAGTATATTTAATGCCATTCTGTTGTAGATCAGAGCAGATCTGAGCATTGCCATTTAGATTCTTGACATAACTAGAGAATGCGTTGTGGTTGTCTTTGCTAAAGATTCCAATTTTATTTTCGTAACTAGCTTTGGAGGATTTTGAGGGATCTCAGCTTCTTACTGAGGCTGGTAAGGGAGTTTTTTGCATCCTGGGATTTTCCTCGCTTCTGCAACAGTTTCTTCCTTCTGTTGTATAGTTTATGGCAGGGGACCACCAGAGTGGCTTCCTTTTTTTTTTAGAGGAGAGCATCTTTGTTCTATTTGGGATGGTATGATTCATGCACAAGTGGATGTGCTCATACAGTGCCTTAGTGTAGGATTCAGCAGTCTGACTTTCAGCTCCCATCTGCATGGGTGTCATGAAGTTTGTCACTTCTGACTTGAGTAGCATGAAGTTGGCTTTGGAGAAGTGTTTTTTTTTTTTTTTAACAGAGGTTCCCTTACTGAGGGGTGGGCGTGAGATGTGGATGTCAAGGGTGATTAGCTTATGGTCAGGTCACTATCTCCCATGTTGGTAATGACCAGGTCTAGGATATTGGAGCCCCTGGTGGGGCAATGGATTAGTTGATCCAGGGCATTGGAATTCATGAATTTCAAGAACCGTTGGGAAACTACTTGGGTACCAACACCTTTTCCCATTTAATGGCAGGGTGGTTGAAATCACCCAGTATTAGGGTGTTTGGTTGTATCTTAATATTTTCCAGTATGTTTAGAAAGGTGTAGTGAGAATCTTGGGGCATGGTGGGGGACCTGTAGAGTTTGGATTGCAGTATTACCTAGTGTTGCACCGGGAGAATTTCAGATGCATTGTGTTGGGCAACTAGCCTGGAGGTGTGAATATCCTTGGTGAATATGGACACTCCTCCACCTTTAGTGTTTCAGTCGGTTTACCTCTAGAAGGATGGTCACCATGGAGGCTAAAGCCAGTCTGTGATACCTTACTGGACTTTTACAAGTGGGCCTGTCTCGTGCTTCTGTGGTAGTGCATTTCAGTTGCTGCAGTTTCTTGTAGGACTCCTATTCAATCAAATTACTGGGAATCCATACATTAAGGGGATCCTGCACCTTGAATTCCTCCTGGAAAATGTTTCCGGACTATGACTGTTAGTGGCTGTTAGTGCTGCTAGTGGAACATCTGAGCTGCAAGCCCTCCTATAGGGAAACCTGCACAGTCTTCCATAGTGACATGGTGAGTCGTATGGCTGTATCTGTTCTCCTGGTGGTATCTAACTTGATTATCAGTTGTTCATCCCTCAAGGTTAATTTGACAGCCGAATCCAAGTTTCACCAGGAATTAAATCTTCCTTGACATATGCGAGCATTAAAGGCATTTTTGAGAAGTCTCTATTAAAATGTTTTGCCATGGGATCTTTTCATGCTGGTGAAATTACCTGCTAAAATAGAATCAAAGTTCTTGATAGATGTGTGTGTGTGTGTGTGTGTGTGTGTGTGTATAACATTCTTGGTAACTCTGAGAAGGGTTTTTAGTTGCAAATGTTTTAAAGCCTTGTATTTTATAGTTTATCTGTGCAGACTAGGAACCTTTTATGTCTAAACTGACGAGATTACTTCAAACCAGTTAATTGTTTTGCCTCTTTCCTTGTACTAAGTTCAGTGGGGGAGTACTTAGTACATCAGCTGAGCATTCACAGTCTGTTACAATTGTTGGGAATATACAAGGTTTGCCTGGCAAACCAGAAAGATACTGTTAAAGTAGTAACCACTTCTCAGGTATTTGCTATTGTGCCATGGGCTTTCTACATAAAATTACAAGGCAGTACAAGTTGGATACAATATTGTTTGTGGGTTTGCCTTTGTGTCTCTTAAAAGTGGAATTTCCTAATGATAAGCAAGAGGATGAGCTGTGGAGACTCCTGTCCATTCAGGTAGCTGGACTGGCTTGTGTAGGGTACAGTTGTCCCATCCATAGCCAGATGTGGCTTGTAGAAATTCCTTGGAAATTTAGTTTTTCAGTGGAATGTTTTATGTAGGTTTGTCAAATGTTTGGTACTCCTCTCATAGTGGTGCCCTTTAGAGCTTTAGCAACTGAGGTGCAGGGCAGTACGAGTTATGGCGGTTTTAGAGCTTAGAAAATAAGTGCAAGCTGAGTACTGCCTTCAGCAGCTACTCCTATTTGCTGAATTAGTCAGATACGGATCATGAAGCAGTCTGTATGTATGTAACCTGTTTTCAGCTCATTATTAAACTTTCTGTGACTTCATAGCTTACACCTTTACAATACATTGTCTTCTTTTTACCTGTGTAGATGTATATGCTAGGGCTACAATTTTGTGTGTATACATGCGCAGGATGTGTGGAATTGTGGAGTACAAAAACAATATCTTGGATAACCACATTTGTGGATATATGCTGTTCAACTAAACCTGCCCAAGGGCCTTGTTGACTGAGATTTATTCTTTGTGGAGGGCTTCTGTGTATCGCATATTTGCTGCTTGTGCTCCTTTCCATGATAGTGCAAGCTGACCTTTGGAGGTAGAAACCTTTCCTTGGGCACAAGTCTTGCCCCACCCTCCATTGCTGGCAGTCACCTAGGTTAATAACTCTCCATTGGCTCTGCCAAACTCCTGTTTATGCTCTGGGACTACCTGTGGATGAAGGGTTACTGTATTCTCTGCTTAGAGAACAGTCACAGGTGGTCATTAGGTTCCAGATGTAGTGTTGCCTTTGTCCATATTTTGGAGTTGATGGATCCTCCACGGAGAGAACTGCATTGGTCCATTTGCAATGAGATCTGGGCAAAGTCCCTTGCAGTTACTGCTGAAAGTTTTGTTGAAGCAGTTGTGATGGATGGGTGAAGATTTTACTCCCAGGTCTTCATGTGCCTAATGGAATGCTGAGGTTCTCATTTTAGACCTTGGTTATTTCTAGTATTTTGGTATCCGGGGTTTTAGGTGGTCACCCTGCAAAGTGTCATGCAGTAACATTTTTGGGTGGCATTTATGGCATTTGCCTACCTTGAAGTAGAATCCAGTGTATACAGCTTTGAAGCAAGACCTGTTCCAAAGCTTGTGCTGTGGGTAAGTGAAAAGGGCGCACACATCATCCTACATGTGCATACAGCCAATGTAGCCCTAACTAACATATCTACCCAGCTAAAATTAAAATGGTACTCGTGGCACCCTGAAGTTGTTTAAGCTGTTTTGGTAGTTTTGAATATGTTCATTGTGTGACACTGCTGCAGTCATTACACTTGGTTTATCCTGCCGTCAGGTGGTTCCCCAGCCGGCCTGAGTTCCAAAGTCTTGGTCCGGCGTCGGTTGCCTTCGCTTCCTCCCTGACGTCAGTGCGACAGGGGTATATAAGATGCAGCCGATGCCATTTTCTTCAGTCTTTCTTGCCGGGCGGTGCCCAAAGCAGTTTGCAAGTGCCGGTCGGCCTACTCTTGAAATTTTCATTACGGATCCAGAACCGGAGTCTTCTACAAAGCTAAGTACCCCTTTGGCGAAACTTTTTCTTGCCTCAGACCGTTGTCAGTAAAAGTTAATATCTGCATTTCTTGTGGGAAGCAAATACCTCATAAGGATTTCCATTCTAAATTCCAAAGCTAAATTACTGGCTGCACCTTTACAGCAGGATGTTTTATTTGGAGTTAAGGCAGAAGAGGTATTAAAGAAAATGGAGGAGAAGGCAAAATCTATGCAAACAGTGAAGGCTTTTTTACAGGTTCAGCCTCCTCGATTTAGTAGAAACTGGCCAACAAAGAATTGGTCCTTTCCAGTTAATGACAGACCACAAAGGGGCAAATAGACAGCCAAGAGGTAGAGGTCAACCACAAGGTCCTTACAGGCTTTGACAATGGGGTGCATCAGGCCAGAAAGAAGAAGAGGCACCAACCATGTAAAAAACAGCCCCAATGACTTCCCACTCCAGCTGCCAAACAATTTACTCTTGGCAGCCCCTTTGGGAGGAAAACTGGCACTTTATCACAATTGGCATATGATCACCCAAGACAAATGGGTTCTCAATATTTCAAAAGGTTACAGGTTCCACTTTCACACTCTGCCAAGATTAAAAGGAATGCCAAATCTGCCACTAAATCAATGGGCAGAGGCCAAATTATGGCACTCATGAACATGGGAGCTATTCAAAAGGTACCACCACAGGAACAAGGGCAAGGATTTTACTCTAGACTCTTTCTGGTTCCCAGAAAAGACAAAGCCTGGAGGCCCATTCTGGATCTTTCTTCACTAAACACTTACCTGGATGTTCCGAAATTCAAAATGTTGACATTACAGCAGCTTCTTCCCATGGTGGGCAAGCAAGCTTGGCTCGTGACTTTCGACCTCAAGGAGGCATACCTGCATGTCCCTATCAGACAAAACTGCAGAAGATACCTCAGGTTCTTAGCTGGTCCAATGCACTATCAATTCTCTGCACTGCCCTTTGGATTATCTACTGCGCCCAGGGTCTTCAAGTGCCTGGCACCAGTAATTGCATTTTGCAGACAGAAAGGAATTCAAATTTACCCATACCTGGATGAATGCCTGATTCAAGCAGAGAGCAAGGACATTCTTCTACAGCATCTGGTGTTTGCAAAAAAGTTAAGTTGCCTGGGATACACAGTAAACGAAAAATCAAAACTAGTGCCCTCGCAAGAGGTAATATTCCTGGGTGCCGGCTTGAACACAACGGCCCAGATGGCTTTTCTTATGCTAGGCAAGCAAGGACAACTGACACAATACTTTCAATTGATGGCAACAAAGACCCAACTCCCTGCAAGAAAAATTCTGCAGGCCTTGGCCTTCATGGCATCTTGCATACTACTAATTCCATATGCCATACTGCATATGAGGAAACTACAATGGTACCTAAAGAATGTATGGTCTCAACACTGTCAAAGTTTGGAAACTGTTATACCACTAATACCTTGCCTTCAACAGGAGTTTCTATGGTGAGCTCAAGCCTATCACCTCAACAAGGAACAGCCTTTCACTCAACCCACAGCCAGGCAAACACTGACAACAGATGCATCGGATTACGCCTGGGGAGCACAAATGGCAGGAAAATGTATTCAGGGCAAGTGGCCCGCAGAACAAAGGCATCTTCACATCAAAAAGAGATGCTAGCTGTACAAAATGCCCTTATAGCTTTCAAGGACCTGTTGCATCCAGGACAACTACTACTAAAGACAAGACAGCACCACAGTTGTGGTACATAAACGAGCAAGGGGGCACTCACTCCTACCCCCCTCTGCAGACAAGCCATGACCTTGTGGAACACTGCTATAAACCATCAAGTTCATCTACAAGCACAATTCCTGCCAGGAGAGAAAAACACACTGGTAGACGACTTGAGCAGAAATATCATGGATCCCCACGAATGGGAATTGAATCCTCAAATATTCAAAATGATAAAGAAATGGTGGAGCCCGGACATGGATCTGTTTGCCTCCCCAATGAATTGCCAGCTAAAGAAATTCTGCACAAGGAGTTACTATCCGCAAGCATGGAAAGGGGATGCCCTCTCATTCAGCTGGACAAACCTACAAGTATATGCTTTTCCACCACTGCCTCTTCTCCCAAAGGTACTCATAAAAGCCAGGCAAGAAGAGCCAAAAATGATCCTGATTGCACCAGACTGGCCACGCCAGCACTGGTACCCAATCTTAAAAAACTTAGCACAAGACCACCCTGGATTTTGCCTCAAGTACCACATCTGCTGTCTCAGCACAACAGTCGGTTACTCCACAGCCAGCTAAAGACACTGAACCTAGCTGCATGGAAGATTCCCTAGCCACGCAAGCAATGCCTCTCTCCAAAGCAGTTATGGATGTCATTCTGGAGGCCACAAGGCCTAGTACCATGAAAGCTTACTCTGATAAATGGAAGAGATCTGTGCCTGGAACCAGGCTCACAGCCTTGATCCTCTTGTGCCAAACATTCCTCAGATACTACAATATTTGACTGAGATGCTGGACAAAAGGCCTCTCCTGTTCATCCTTCAAGATCCACGCCTCTGCCATCTCTGCATATTACAACATGGATCCACCAATTTTTTCTCCAATCCTTTGCCAAAACAGAACCTCAGAGGGACTAAAAACATAAGACCGCCCTGTAGAGCACTTACTCCAACTTGGGACCTCAACTTGTTTTGGAAAAAATTAACTTTACCTCCTTTTGAACCAGCTAGCGTGGCAGAATTAAAATACATTTCTTGGAAAACTGCTCTGCTCCTGGCAATAACTTCTGTAAGAAGAGTTTCAGAATTACAGGCACTAATGGCAGTGGAACATTTCCTCATTTTCCACCAGGACAGGGTGTCCTTAAGAACTAACCCTACGTTTATGCCCAAGGGTGGTTTCAAGTGCGTCTCTAAACAAAACAATTCACTTGCCTACTTTTTATCCAAAACCACAGAATAAAGGGGAAAGGCTACTGCATTCATTGGACATTCACAGGCAGTTACGCTTCTACTTGGACAAAACCAAAGCTTTCAGAAAATCTGAGCAATTATTGGTAGCATATGCTGCAGCAGCACAGGGAAAAGCTATTTCAAAACAGACTATTTCCAAATGGATAGGGCATTGTATACGTTTCTGCTATACGCACCATGGAAAACCTGTGCCTGAGAGCATTAGATCTCACTCCACCAGGGCAACAGCCACTTCAACTGCCTACCTCAGAGGAGTACCTACCAAGGATATTTTGGAAGCCGCAATATGGAGTTTGGTGCATACCTTCAAGCATTACCATCTGCCTCTATACTCTTGCAGGGCCTTATAGCCACCCCTAATGCCTCATAGAACCAGCCACCCTACCTCAGCTTTGGGATTCTACCCAAGTGTAATGACTGCAGCAGTGTCACATGAACATAGTACAGTTTTGTACCTAACATAAATGTAGATGTTAGAGTGTAGACACTGCTGCAGTCCAGGTTACCCTCCCTCCTTCCCCTCTTACTGGCTAGTACTTGCCTAGTTCCTCTACCTTTTACTACCTATGGGGAGTATTTGCTGGTAGCTGAAAGTATGCTTGCATTTCTTATGTATGTTTTATTAGCAATTTGAATTCCCTACCTATTTGGGGGCACCTGACATCTGGGGCAAGAAAAACTGAAGAAAATGGCGTTGGCTGCATCTTATATACCCCTGTCGCACTGACGTCAGGGAGGAGGCGACAGCAACAGATGACGGACCAAGACTTTGGAACTCAGGCCGACTGGGGGAACTGCCTGACGGCAGGATAACCAAAGTGTAATGACTGCAGCAGTGTCTACACTCTAACATCTACATTTATGGTACGTACAAAATTGTACATTTGCTGTTGGAAAGTGTTGCTGTGGATATCACTTCGATGTGGTGTTTATCAAGAGTTTGATATTGAGGCAGAGAAATGTATCTGGTCCTTTAAGGATAGTGTATCCTTGAGACAACCCATGATGCCTCTCAATCCCACCTTGACACAAGAACTGACAGCTCAGGTGCAATCTGAGGAAAATGCATGAGTTTGGAAAGACTGAAAAGTTGATTGTTTTTTTTTTAAAGAGGTGAAGGACTTTCAGTTAAACAGACTGGAGTACTAACTGTATATTTTGCTATTAAATGAGTTGCCTTGCTTTGGAAAATGCTGTTGTCCAGAGTAGCAGCTGCCCTTTATTGCTTGTTATAGAATGCTGTGTTACAGACATTTATACTGTGACCCTTTAGTCTTTGGCTGCCACCTACAATGAGCCTAGTCTGAGCATGAGACGGGCCACATTTGATAAGTCTTCTCTCGATGCCATCTGAGATCTTCTGTCTGATATCTGTCCTGGTGGTAGTGTATGAGGTTCTGTCCATCAGAGGGTGCTTGAGAGCACTGTCCAAGTTGGCAGTGCCTTCTGTCTTTGCCAGTAAGTTGCTAAAGTTAAGCAGCTTCAGCTGGAGTTCCAAGACAGGCAGATGGCCTGACTGAATCATTGTTGCATTATTCTGAATAGATGGATTGTAGCTCACTAAAATCCCGCAAGGGTACCAAAGCTTTATTTTTGTATGTCTGGGCAAGGTTCCCCTTCAAAACACGTAAAACTCCATAACATCTAAAATCAAAACATCAAGACCGTAACACATAAAACCCAAAATATCTAAAACCCGTAACATCGAATTTCATAACATCTAAAATGTATAGTATGGAGTAGTGCATCATCAGACGTGTAAATGTTAGTTTAATCGGTTAATCTTGTGGTATCACTAGATGTAGTTTTTTATAGAATTTTGTACAGTGTAGGAATATATACTATTTATATAGTGTTTATTTTGCCACTCTGGTAGGCCATACTGGTAAGTAATACAGACATTGTGTACATTATGGTGATCACACTGCAGTGTGGAAAAAACTGCGGTGGTGGTGCTGCGGTAGCGTTGTCGCCTTACAGTAAGACACTGTCCGGTTTGATTCTCAGCTAGAGCATCTTCTGCGTGGAGATGTGTGAATGGGCGTACCTTCGTTGAAGGTTGTGCGTCAGGGCTGGCAACTCTGCACACAAAAATCTGCTGCCAATCATTAGTGAACCGGAGTTCCGCTGTGGTGACCCCTAACCGGGAAAAGCCGAAAGACACAACAACACTACAGTGGGAAAAGTTAATTTCTTAACCCCACTGTATCGCAATCTCTGAATTGGTATATTTAATTTACTGGTGGGGGGCTTGCCCCCTGCATTAACATAGTAAAAAGTGTTTGGTGGTGTTATATGTGGAAGGGGATGTTATTTTCATGTGATTTGTAGTGTTCAATGTGATGCAAATTTTAGATGCTAATGGGTTTTAGATGCTAATGGGTTTTAGATGCTAATGGGTTTTAGATGCTAATGGGTTTTAGAGGTTTTGAAGGGGACCCCAATGACCACTGTTCATAGGTATGTGGGTATAAAAGCGGACATATGTACACAGCCCCTAGACCATCTCACCACCAGCCTGAATGCAGGTCATTGTACCCAGTTCACTGTAGTTTGGTCACTGGGTAATATAGCTTCACATGTTGGATCATTTAAGTGCCCTGTTGGGGGTTATTTCTATTTTCTTGTCTGTCTTGCTTTTAATTGTATTAGATGCCAGCTAGGAGGGGTAGGTGTATATGGATCTCATACATACATTTTTATACTTCGGTGCCTTTGAGCCGAGGTTCTTGCCCATATGTATGATGTAAGAAAGTAAAACTTTAGTACCCCAGCTGGATGTAAGTGAGCTATAACCCATCTGTTAAGAACACTGCAACAGTGATCAGCAGGACATTTACTGTACTACTCGTTCATGTCAGAGCGGCATTATTTTTGTATTATAGGAAGGTACTGTCTTATTTTTGTGTGACTGGTGCTTATGGGTGGCGAATTTGACAAGTTATGGGAAGGAGCAGCTTATGTAAACTGTTCACTGCATCATAGCATGTATCCTGTAGGCACATGAATATGCCCAAACATACAATTTTGTTGACGTTAGTTCCCAGCAAAGAACTTTATTCAAAGAGTAACTGAAAAGTAAGATATACTATTTTGGTGATTGATTAAAGGTTTGTTCCCATTGAGCAGGGATTAATGCTTGCTTTTCTTCAGACACTGAGTAGTGGTTTCATGGAGCTGTATACATACATGTATGTACTGTTCTGCTTACTTTCCAAATTATGTACTAACTCAGTGAGAGGGTCCCAGGACAGAGGAACATTGTTAAAAATGATGGTGGTTGACTCCCCCTCCCACCTTGTATAATTCTGAGAAATAGTGTTTAAATATTAAAAGCTTGTTGCAGACATGGGAGGGCAAAAGTGCTAAATTAATGCTCGTCATACAAGCTGTCTGGAACCACAGTGAACCTTTAATTTTTGCACACTACCTGATATGCAGTTTGAAATCTAGATTTGATCATATGTTGTAGCATGGTTCCTTTGAGTGCAGTTTTGCAATGTGCATGTCTTATTGCACTGGTCTGGCTTTTTGTGCCCTGGTGTTTGGATATTTCAAGTAACCAATTTGGTTTCAAGAGTTCTCAAAACACAGCAGTTTGTATAAATAGTAATTGTAGCCTGCATTATATTTCTGTCCTAGTGTTTGTTTGCTACTTATCACTGCATCCTTTGTCCATGTTTACTGGTGGCCCTTCACTGGCAGGGGGCTGCTGGGGATGGGGTGAGGGAGATCTGTGGATTTTTGCTAGTCTTTTATGTTGTCCAGCCTCATGAAATCACTGAGTTAGGGTACCTTGAAGTAGAATCTCATGTATACAGCTTTGAAGCCAGAAGTGTTCCAAAATTGATGCTGTGGGTAAGTGAATAAATAAGTTAGCAGTCCTTTCTCTTCGTACTGTATTATGCATGTTCATGCTTTTCATTTTAATGCTATTTCTTACTTTTTGGTTTTCTTTTTTCCTTTGTTTTCTTTGCACCATCTCTGTTCCAGAGATACAGAAATTTCAGAGAGCCTATTTCTATGAACGCTTTCCTATTCTTCATGTACAACCAGGTGACTGCAAAGTCTTGCTGCTCTTAGAAGCATTTTGTGGAGCCCATTTCACTTTTTCCTGTCCCTGTCCGTGCTTCACTCCTCCGTGTATTCCTGTGTTTTATGTTCATACATTTTAGGACAGTAAACCAAATGAGGAATCATGAGTAAAAATGTTATAGTGGCATGTTGTGGCTGATTTGTCAGAATGTTGTCTATCCTTTAATTCTAGCTGTAATTTTATATTAAAAATTTAAGTGTGAAATAGTGCCTTTTTGTATAAAACTAATATTTTCTTTGTGTAAATTGAGTACTGCACTGACTAGGTGCAATATATACTTTGGAGTCCTGATCATATCTGCAACAGGTCTTCATGAACAGCATTGAATTTCCTAGCAACTCCCTTTCCTGATTATTGGGTTATGTCTAGGGATTTACACACTTTGCTGTACCACACACAGAAATTGACAGTGTTTGCATCACAGGTCTGACTACCGTGATCTCTCCAGTCACTTTGACAACTGAGAGGTGATACTGTGTGAAACTATTTCATGACTGTTATTTTTAACTGTGGCTACTAACCATTAAATATTTTGGCCCCAGTATTCACTGGATTCACTTCCCCATCTGTCAGATTGGCTGCACACACTGTATTAAAGGCAGTAGTTTGCTTCCTCCACAATCAAGTATATTGATCAGTAGTTCTTAGAAACAGGCATTAATTCCATATTGAAGGGTAATAGTCTGACAGCAGCCCAGGCAACCAGAAATTTTGGGGCTTGGACACCGGAGGAGCTGTGTAGGGGAGGATAGGAGTAAGCTGCTAAGCCTACCTGTAGGGAGACTAGGTAGTCGGGCCTGCTACAGTACTAGCATATACTTTGTACAGTAGTCCTCTTGGGATGTAGCTGGGAATGTGCGCACTCTGCCAAAAAGGCCTAGCAAGCCTTTGTGCTTGCAGATGTGTGCGTTGTTTACTGGATGCAAGAGACCGGGGCCATACCGGGGAATAAACTCTGGCTGCTTAGAATGTGGCTTTCCAAGACTGGCTTTCACTTTATTGCAGAAGGAATGGTTTGACCCCTGTGTACGTGTTTGTGTATGTGTAATTTATCTTTCTACGTGTATGCACAAAAGCTTGTGTGCCTTTAAGTAATTGCATAATGTTCCCATTTCTGAAGGTACATGCTAAATCACTGAGGGCCCCATGGAAACTATGTTGAATGTTAATCATGGTAGCATATCTTGTCTTTATAGTTGCAAGCAGGCTGTACATTTTAGAATAGGTGAAGTCACTGACTGGCACAATTTATATGCTTGAAAGACCATTTTGAATCTTTGAGTACTGAGTATTGGCCAGTAAAGCTGCATTAAGCAGCATGTAGAAAACAAAACTGCTAATCATTTAAAAGATTCTCAGTCTGTTCTCCTCAAGCTTTCAGTAATGGGGGGAGCTAGGCTTTATCATTTGCCAAGTTTGGCTAAAGCTGCTCTGTCACTGTCTTTGACTGTAGACCAGTTAGAGAATGGTGCTTTGTCTTGCAGCACCCCACATTGTAAAAAATAAGCCCAGTTATGAAGTATAGGTGTAAACGCACCAAGGCACATGTCCAGAAAAAACGTAAACTCCTAATACTGCCAAAACCACACTGAAAGAGCAAAAAAAAAAACCCACTAAAATCCAGTATAAATCCAATGCTCCTTATTGTAGGTAAGCACTTTTGCAACCAGCCCTGGTTGCTTCCTCAGACCAAAGATTACAAAAAAACTTCATCCCAAACTTTAAAAGCCTTGAATCCTGTCGCATGCCTATGACCAATTAAATTGCAGGACCCATAGCTGATTCTTCCTTTGTTCAATTTCTGTTTTTGGTGTTTGTTTGGCATAAAGTACTTAGGAGGTTTACCTTGGTAGTGTTTTGCTACTTTTAGCATGCTTGCATTTATTTGTATGCTGCTTTCTTGTCTTAAACAATGTGTAATAAGTATTGTATGTGAGCTGGGTACTTAATGAGAACTGGTTCATGCATTTTTGTTTTAAGTGGTAGTTGGGTGTTTGCCACTTATTATGCAGTAACCCTTGTGCTTCTTGGCTTCATTTGTGGGGTAAAGTGATGGCTGTATACTCCCCCACTGGTCAGCTTATAGCTGTAAGGATAACTTTGTGGAAGATTTTACATGTGAAGTATGTATACAGTTACAAATTTATTGGGCTAATGTGCAGAGACTAGGCTTAAATTGCTAAATATGCATGTAAATTCAACACAGCACTCACTGCCTGCAAAAAAACTGACATTCAGTAGTACTTGGCTTTTGATTTCTTTCAGAGGGGCAATGGTCTTCCTGTTGCCTTCAGCATTAATGTGATGCTTGGAGAGTAATTACAATATTCAGTTTTAAAATTTTAGCTGTAAAAGGTGGTCAGTTTTCCATTTGTACTTTTCACATGACCTTGAAGAATAAGTACCTAGTTTGGGAGTCTTCATCTAGGGTTGATCAGTTGTAGCTTGAATCTGATGGTGGAACAGCAAGTGTGGGGCTCTGAGATCTTGAATAACCCAAAGGTATTTTGTTGGTGTAGGAGAGCCCTGTCCCACTGCAGTGCCTCCACTGTTTTGCGTGTTTAGTGCATTTGAGTGATTTGTTAGTCACATTTGTCATGCTGATATTTCTCCCAAGGTCCCTTTTGTCTTTGGAATGCGTCACTAACAAGTGTTCCAGAACAGCATTTCTCTTCAGATAGGCCCATAGTCTAAAAGCTTTCTAGTGCACAAAGCTTGAGTTGGGACAAGTGTCCAACCTTTCTTAGTATTGGGCTGTTGAAGTAGTAGCCAGGAAACTAGGAGATGCCGAGAATTCATTAACATTGAACAGCAGTGTTTAATAGGAGGCCAGAGTGAAGCTTCCTTTATCTGTGAGGCTTTGTCTACACCCCCTCTGCAGCTCCATCTGGTACCTGTTCTTGTCTTCTGCCACTTTTGGAGGCAGACAATGTAATTAACTTGTAGCCAGGCCAGTTCAGGAATGTTGACATCCCATGCTTGCTGCTGGTTCCCATGCACTTGTTTACACACACCAGTCCTTCAGTTTCAGTCTGCACTTGGCTGTTACAACAGGATATGAACACTTTTGAGAGAGAGGTACCAGTGGACACTGCTTATTCTTACCTATTTTCAAACAGGCTCTTGGCCATCTGAAAGGTCGTCTTGTATTACTGCAGGGATGGATGAGTGCTTGGATATGCTTGGAATGGGCTTACCCCAGCATTTATCCTGTCCAGTTAAAGGGTCTTCCAACAAGGTTGTAGGCCAGGATTGATCCTCTAGTGTTTCAGATCTTAACCTAGAGTATCTTCTCCACCTAAGATCACCCCCAGTACATAACATTCTAAATTTAATGAGGAAGACCTTGCTTATTCATTGCTCATCTCCTTAGCTTTGAACTGTGCTATTCGTGATGAGGCAGCGATCTTATCCGACTGTTTTCCAGAAGTCATTTTATCTTGGAGACATACTTGCACTTGGGAGGAGAGCTACTTTAGTTCCCCGGCAATGGCCAGTAGTTCAAAGACTCCTTTAAAATGCACATCTTGAATCCAGTTCTGAGCCCTTAGCTGAGATCAGGTAGGTACTTTTACTAGGAAACTTGTGGAGGACCTTGCTTTAGGATTCATAGCTGCACCAAAGTTGAACCTCTAAGGAGCTATCTGAAGCCCTCCCAGTTATGAAAGCAGACCAGGTTTAGTAAACATACAATAGGAATCTGAAATCCTCCTAGTTATGAGAGCAGACTTTTTAGAGTTAGTTAATATACAATGTGCAGGCTGTGTATATTTTGAGCCATTAATTGTCATCACATGTATGCTGAAGTAACGTTCTCATGCAAGCTAATGAGAATGCGAGTGGCCTAATGGATGAGACAAACCCTGGCTTATGTCAGTCTTATCTGGGATGGTATAATATTGAAAGTTTACCTGGTCACTGAGTTGGGGAAAAACTAGGAAGCTCAATGTGGCTGTTGGCTAGACAGCATAGGAGGCTGATGTCAAGCTTTTCCTCTGCTTTAAATCAGGCAAAGTGTGTGGAGCTGTCCACTGAGCAGCAGCGAAGAGTGTCCTGTATAGTCGCCAGTAAAATTATCCTTTAAAGTTGTGATGGTGTCCGAAAACTGTTAGTGTGCCATTGTGCAGAACTGAGCTTGGCTCAGTTAACTTGCATATTGAGTAGCACTACCATATACTAGCACTATGTAACATCTTGCCCTTAACCCCAGAACTACCCCAGGAGACCCCTCTTAAAACCCATTCCTTAATCCTAAACAACACACTCTGTGATAGGTTTGGACAACATGGGTATGCAATTTCCAAATGCATCTGCGGCCAGTTTAGTAGACTTGGGTATCCTAAGGCAATGTAGCAGTTGTCTCGTGTTCTCAGATAACCGGTTAAGTATTAAAGAAAACGTATGCGATATGTAGAAACGCAACTTCCTTGGAGACAAAAATTTGAATTACTACCAAGGTTGTCAGGAATACCCACACTACATCCCTAGTATGCTGTGCTTGACATACACAGATTGACCTATGCTAAGGTGTTTAAAAGAAACCTTACCAAATCTAAGACCTCCAAAACCATCTAATGTCAGCACTGCTACTCAGTCCTCAATCACACACCCGAAGCAATACCAAACATCATGTGCAAGCTTACACCCAAGGGTGCCCAAAGCAGAACCCATAAGGTAAGTATTTACTTAACCTCATATTCTGTCATTGGACTGCATTGTGTTGCACAAATAATTTAAACAAGATAATGTATATTTTTTTCTCAGAATGCATCACAGATGGGTGTAAGCCTTGCATATTAAGTAGCATTCTAGCAGCACCAGTGATGCCACAGTACAAACACAGCATGATTGATTTTAATTGGCTTTGTTTCTGTTGTCATTCAAGGAGAATGCCGTATCTGGCAGCATGAGGGGGCGTGGTCAGAAGACAATGTTGCTGCGCCAAGGGTGGGCTGTGCCTTCCTAATCTTTCAGATATTGGCTAAAATTTTACCCACCCTTAGGGCTTTTTTAGACCGTACCAAAAAGGCAAAAGTACCAACATAGTGAAAAAGTCTACGTGCAACCTTAAGGTATTGCTGCTCAGTGCTAGGAGCCCAAACAAAAAAACTCCTTACCCTTCAAGCCCTCATCACTCTGGAGAATGTTGTCATCTGTGCCATGAGAGAGACTTGGTTTAAAGACATAGAAAGTACTTTGGCATTGCAAGGCTGCACTGCTTTTCACACATTTACACCAGCAGTGCAGACTCGGGCCAAAGGTGGGGGGGTGTCTGTCTACATTAACAGCATACATACCTCTTAAGTTGGTTAAGCAGGATACCATAGAATTCCTCCACTTGCAAGTCACCAGAGGTAAAGTTCCTCACCAATGTCATGGTTAGCTACAGGTCACCATCTATGTCCCTAGAGTCTCATGACTCTTGCCTAAATCTACTAGAGGTGCTTGCCATCCAACTAAACTTCCCATTCATGGGTGACTTTAACCAAACCCTCTGTAGACTGGGGAAATGTACACTGCATCAAACTCACAGGCACAACATTTCTTGGACTTTAACACAAACACCCTGGAACAGATGGTGCATGCTCCTACCAAAGGATCAGGCATACTGGATCTGGTGCACACCAACATGGGAGAGCATTGCACCCCACCCCTGTGACACATCATCACTAGTGAGGATGGATCACGAAGGTGTCTGTAGTGTAAAAAAAAATCAACCCAGAAAACCACACTAAACCAGTAACGAGAGCTATTCTAAGGTAAAGTACATCCTGTTAAGTGATGGTTTGTGAAAATTCAAGGCTCCCCATAACAGAGACCACAGCTACCTATGCAGAGTTGAATCCCTGTACAAATGTGAATTGCTCATTAGAGGCTGCTGTACCTATTAGAAGTAAACCAAAAACAAACTCCACTGGTGGAATCCTCTACCCAAACAGGGTTTATAATAAAAGAAAACTCCTGACCAAATTCGGGAAGAGTAGTCCCCTTAAAGAGAAGTGCTTTTCTACAACTAAACAAGAAACTAATAACTCTAAGTCAATCAAGGCCACCTATGAGGTCATGATAGCTTCAGGCTAAGGGCAATCATAAGGACTTCAGCTATGTCCAAAACCTTAAATGTGTGACGTACAGCAGTGTGGTGAATGGTTCTACCTTCATTGATCAGGGTGACATAGCAAATCTACTGGCTGATAAATTTAGCTCAAACTTCACCCACCACTCCCCTCAGCTCCACCAGGTAAAATTTCCCTCCAGCGTACCCCTTTCCACCAAAAAAATATTAGCAAGGGGCCAGGTGCTGGTGGCATTCGCTAAAGTCAAGAGCACTCCTCCATGGGTCCTGACAACCTCTGGGTTGCCCACTGATCAGCCTAAAGCACAACCTATCTGGACCACTTGAGGCACTGTTCAGCTACAGCCTTGAAACCAGACATGTTCCAAGTGAATGGAAAGCTGCAACAGGCATTCTCTTCTATAAGGGTGCACCATCAACTGAAGCAGGGCGCTACAGACCCACTAGTCTAATGCAAGTCCATGGAACAAATTATGGAAATAAGGACATTGGCAACCTGCAGACACTGGGTCCATCCCAGTCTGGCTTTAAGGGAAGGTCATGCCTGCTTAACCTGGTTAGCTTCTTTGATAGGGTCATCAAGGCAATGGAAAAGGGTAAAATAGGCCCTATTGCTTATTGTGACCTGGCCAAGGCATTGTATACAATACCCCAGTCGGGCATTGTTGGACTAGCTTTCTGAGCTTGGCATTAATCCCCTACATAATTTGTTGGATTGCTGGCTGGTTCACAGGACCTAAGAAGTCAGGATTAGTGAGATCACCTCCACCAAGAGACTGGTCACTAGTAGAGTACCCCAGGGCTCTGCTTGGCCCATTTTCTATTTTTCATCTACTCAAAAAGTTGAGGCATATGGCTCATGAAGTTCGCAGATGACTGTAAATTGGGTGGCGTAATAGATTTCACCCAAGACACCAACATCTTACAAGAGGATTTAACAAGGACAAATAACTGGTACTAAAGCAATGACTTAAAACTCGGCATGAAAAAAATGTAAACTGTCAACCCATGTTAATTATTCCATCAAGAAAACATCCCTAAGAGTCGACCCAGTAAGGGATCTGGGAACATTATGTAGATGGCAATTCGGGTCTGTGATCACCATATAGCTAAGGTAATAAAATCATTCTATGCTTTACATCTTGTAGGTAAGAATGACATTCCGGTCCAAGGACGTTATAGTGCCACTCTACCTTTATTAGACTTATTGAATAAAATGCCCCTTTGACATGCATCTAACTAGACACTTGCAACAGATGGGACACCCATAAAGATTTCTCACCAAGAGAATTCGGGGCATGAACACTGTCCTACACTGATTTCCTTAAGGCTCTTTCACTGTATTCAGTCTTCTGCATGCTGCTGAGATGAGGTCTTTGTCTGGCTTTCAGGGCTTCCTCATACCCAGCCATGATGGATCTGTTGCACATACTCAACACAAACTGCGCCAGAAATATTAGATCATGGATCTAAACATTGCTTGGGACATAAACAGAATCTCCCAGAGAGACCGGTATGTCCCAAAGGATCCCCAGACTATGGACTAGGATCCCCATCTATTTTAAACAGTTTATCCCTGATCCTGCTCAAGCAAAACTTTGACAATTGGATGGGTAATTGTAAATTTACTTCCAGTCTGGTTCCTATGTCCTTTAGACAGTAGCAATCAATAAGAGGTTTTATCCTAACCAACACCCCCCACACACACACATCCTTGGTCATTACTAACCTGACCTTCCCCTGCATACATGCCCATGATACTTGGCCATCCAAATGGTTTAGGGTGAGTGGCTAGGCTTCTAAGGCTCTTCCTAGGCTAACTACATCAAGGGGCCTATGCATTTGTATGAAAACCAACCAAAAGACAAGGGTGATCCAGTTGAATTGATTGCATGCAAAAAATAGCAATAGCAAAAACTTTTGGTAATATACTGCTTTTTGAATTAGCTTCATCTTCAAAAAGCTTCATCAGATTTAAGCATATTACAGATTATAGTAGCAAACTTTTAAAGTCGTGATCTTGATCCAATCGCACTAAATAAAAGCATGTGCTTGTCACATTAATCTAATGCATTCATGACTTTGATCTGAACAAATTTCAAAAAGTTGTTTAATTCAAGTAGTCTGCAGAAATTCCCAAAATCTCCTATAGTCTAAATTCCTTAAATTGTATAATTCATCTCTGATTCCTCCATCAGCATGATCTCAAAATGTAAAAAATAACTTTGTTCAAATGTAACCTTTACAGTACATGTAAGTCATAATTTTTCCTTTCATACATACATGCATGCATACATATTCTGAGTGTAAGTGTCCTGGTTGTGTGCTGTATAGAATGCCGATGAAATCACTTTTTTGAAGCCCATAATCTACAAGCGGTCATGTTAAGGAAGCATTAAATGTTTGTATGCCACTATTGATGCCAGTAGTAAGGGGAGCAGCCTTTGGAATAGAAATTCGGGCCTGCATAGCTGAAATGCACTTTTTCCAGAGGATGCTAAGGAGCAGTTTCTAAATGATGCTTTTGAAGGAGAGGAGTTATTTGGTCCCCCTTCTTGGGAATTTTCAAAAGATTGAAAATGAGGAAAAGAATGGGTATCACTGAAACTGTTTGTCCCATTCTACTTTTAAGTACAGTAGGAATTGCCTTAATGGACCCTTCTTTCTACAGGGAACAGCCCCATATGAAGCCATAGTCTTGAAATGGAAGAGACTGAAGGCTGACACCAAGGCAGGGTTTGGTAAATTTCCTCAGCCTAGAAAGGTAATCCGTGAAGTTGATCTATTTTTAACAGTTTCCCCCTTCTGTGTGCCTTGGGTTGAAGAAAGTCACATTTCAGAATTAACTTCATATGACTTTGGACAGTGCAGGAAATTATAGAAACAAATTAAGTGTTAGAATTTCAGTTAAGCCTGGTTTTGGGAATGCTTCTAATTCCACCAGTGAAGCTAGAAATGGCAGCACCAATTTTGGCACATTTCTGTGGTGCCAGAGACTGGGGGGGGGGTCTTGATTTTGAAGTACGACCCTTAGATCATTTGGACTTTAACCAGGGTTGAAAAGCTAACATTGCTGGCCTTCCTGTCAATGCAAGATATACTGATGGTGACCATACCTCTCAATTGTCCAGATTTTCGCAGAATGCCCTGATTTTTAACACCTGTTTTGGTCTGTTCATAAAACTTATGCTTTTCTGGATTTTTGTGGGAAATCAATGACTAAATTTGATAAGTAATGACAGGCATTTGAGTTGACTTACATTTTTCAGAAAATGCATGGTAACACTAGATATTATTCAAACAACTTTCTAATTTTATAAGAGCAATATTTAAAATTTGTCCCTATTTTTGGGGCTTTGCCCCCCATTATTTTGTGCTGAGGTTGAGCGGTATGATGGCAAACCTGGATTTTAATGGTGTCTACGTATCAGATTATGTCCTTGCTTTAGTCTGATTGTATCCAATATCTAGATGAGTGGTCTTCATATTTCCCCTCATCAGGACTTGTGAGGTGGGGTGTAGTGCACATCTTTGTCCTAACTGTTGCTTTATTCAAACAGCTGCCTTAGAGGAGGGTGCAAAGGATCCCACTCTACATTCAGATATCTTAATTTCTGATTCTCCTTGAATGTACTTAAATTTACCCTAAGTTTGTCTGTTCCTAGGAACCTTGTGAAACAAACTGTCTCCCTGTGATTCAGACTATTTGGCTGTCATGCTGTTTGAGTTGCTTTGGAGTCTGGGTGTTGCAGTTTAATAGATGCAAACAAGTAACATAGTGGTATCCTACAGAGGACAAAAGCTGTTTGGCTGTCTTTATGCCAGGCGAGGACAACAGACCAATATCCAGATGAGTTTCATGAAATGATGTGGTTGATGACCTTATTTTGACAGTTGTAGAAAACACTGGAGATGCAGTAGGGCACAATGTAGCAAGCACATCAGCCTTCTAGAATGTTTCATCCGATTCTGACACAGCCACTTGGACAACTTTTCATACCGTAACTGTTACAAGCAAGCCATTTTAATCCCTGAGTATGGCAGGCTTTACTTCAGTTTTATGTCTACTTTCATCTTGCAGTGGAACCAGAGCTTTATTAAACTTGTGGATTAAAAAAATGATACAGAAGCGATCCTTGTGTTGAATATATTGCTTTTGTGTGACTGTAGTTACTGTTCAACTTATCTTTCAGCTAGGATCAGTCCTGTAATACAGGCTCCCACTTACCATCTCCTGGCTGGTAAGGAATAAAGTATAGAAGATTTGGTGGAACCAAGTATTGTCCAACTAGGGGATGAACTCGAGTCTCTTGTCATTGACGCTCGTTAGTTTTGGGTAGAGTAATTATCATAGTGACTTGCTGCTGTTTTTCCTTTTCCTTTTGGAAGGGCTTTAACTAGCTATGATCTTATCCTACACAGCCTAATGTCAAAGTCTACATGTTACCTTCATTCTCGTAGGTAGTTCACACTTAAAATGGTCAGTGGTGTACTTTGCACCAGGGAGAAAGGTAGAAAGACAGTCTTTGTGAAATGTAGTTTTACTTAATACTGTTGGTGCCAGTTAATTTTTTTTTTTAATGCTAGTTGCTCCCTTTTTAGCCGAATACAGAGTCCGCTTAAGTGGGGAGCTGCTCACATCTGTGAGGATGTCCACCCTTCTGATTTGACTTTGACATCTGCGTATAGCCAATTCTCATAGACTGGGAATAACGTAGCAGTGATGCTGCTATTTTAGTAGCTGCTGTTATGTCAGGTGTACTCTGATCTTTGCTAACTACACTGGCACTTTTATTGTAAGTAGTTAAGGCCAGAACAGCTCAAGCAGAGGACTTTCAAGTGGAAATTTGCATGTGAGCTGGGGTCGTGGCAGGCAGTGCATTGGGGGAAAGGAAGATAGGTTCCTCTCTCCAGCCAGGACTGAAACTCTATTGGCTGTGCAGCTAGTGTCAACTCATTTCCCCTCCCTGTATCACAAGAAGCCGATGTTGTTTTTCAAGAAACATTAGCTTATACTGACTTTTGGGTCCATTGACTGAACTCATTTGCTACATCTATAAAAAAAAAAAAATAGACCTTAACTACCCCCCCCCCCCCCCATTCTGAAGATGCTGTCTGAAAAGCTTGGTGTAGCTGTATTAATTGTGGCATACCTTTAGTAATGTGGAGCTGTTCCTGGCATCCTCAAAGGCAAAAGAAGTTTTATTTCAGACTTTGTACCAGAGAAGAATGACCTGTGGACTATGGATTTATCCAGGCTGAATGTATTTTTGAAAGTAAGAGCCAAGTCCTAACTTTGCAAATTCCCCTTTCTTTGTTCTAAGGGGGTATTTAAATTATCCTAGATATGAAGCACATCTACTTGCACCTGTCAAGTTAGAGCACCAGCAGTGCCTTTGCATCCGAGCACTGCCATTTCACTTTTGTGCCTTTGGTGTTCACATCGTGCCTTGTTTTCATTAAATGTTTGGTAGCAGTGTTTTCCCACATTGGAATCTGTGAAATACTATTACCTGCATGATTGCTTGATTAAAGTACCTTCAGTAGTGGAACTATGGAAAATCATCCAGTACTCCATCCCCTGTCTTACTAGATTGGATTTCAGGCAGTTCAAGAAAATTTCCCAGTCTAGTCTGTATATCCGCAGCCCCCCAAGACCTTTCTGGGAGTAGTTTTGGCCATGAAAAAGCAGGCCTTTTTGATGTAAAATAACATTCTTCCTTTTGGTTAGAATTTGCCTAAATGGCACGTGTGATACCGAGAGCATTCTGATTATGGTGAGTAATTTGTCAGCCAAACAGTGGCACTTTATGAATGCCTATGAACCACGCATGCATTTGTAGAAACTCTACCATTCAGCCCTTTTATGAAAAAAAATATCAGGTAGTGGTCTTAGTGGGTGCAGAACAACCCAGGTATGTGTGGCAACACAGCACCCATAGTCTGACTACAGATGCTTGTGACTGTTGGGTGGGGGGGTACATGCACCTCACCTGAAAGTTCAGGGGAAGCAGAATTCAAGTCCGAATAAATGTGAGAAAATTGTAGTTTTGATCTACCGTGATCATAATGTCCCTTAGGCACTTTAAATGTGCTAATCACCATCAAGTGGCATTCATAAGCAGGAATGGTGGCAATATATTCCTACCTCTTTTGCAGATTTGTAATCACTTGGGTCCTAGCCTTGAAAGCAGGCTATGTATTCCCTGACTTTTTCCCTTCAGATCTGTAAAATATAGCTCCAGTGTTAAGCAGCTGAGTAGATCTCCCAACATCGATGAATAGAAGCTAAACAAAAAATATGCATCTGGCGTAGTAGAGATGTGGCAGCATGTAGAGAGACTTTGTACATCACAGGAAACTACCAGCTAAAGAAATTTGTATCAGGGAGCACATTATCCTGGTGAGGGGGATTGTTTTTAAGTTCCACCTCTTACCGAGTGCCTCAAAAACAAGAGAAAATGCAAGGCACGTAATGGTATCTTTCTGACCAAGGCAACCACGAATGTTCAGAAGGATCACTGCCTGCTTTGTAGTTGTGCAGAATGCATAAAAATAGAAGATAAATGTATTGAGCAGTGTATTGACACACAGTAGGCCTTTAATGTGACCTGAAAAAAAGTGATGGGGAGAGATCGTAGATGAGGGACAGGAGGGTATATGGAAAGTAGGAATCAAATCCAGGACAAAATATCTGCAGCTAGTGGAATTGGCAAAAGACCAAAAGGGTGCTAAGAACCTAAGAGATGCGATAACTAAATGTGAGTAAAGGAAATTCTGAATTGATCAGCTCCATACATAGGATACATTACTTTATTTGACAATAGTGGAGTCCTAGCTCGTGAAGGCCAGTAGGTGTGCAAGAGGTACACATGAAATATGACATGGGGAGGTAGGATTGGGGTTGTGCTCTGATTTGAGGACCATCTTAACTCATTTCACTGAAATTTCATTGCATGCCTACTAATTAAAAAGACATTGAATGAACATAATTTTTAGCACCAAAATTTGAGGGACAAACTTTCCTAACCATACACAGGCTCTGACTGCACAACATTATGGGTAAGGGGTAACTTGCACAGAATCTCTACTGTTCTAGTGTATCCAGTGGTGCGGCTAGCTATTTTGATGTCCAATGCCATCCCTGATCTAGTGACCCTTAAACTCTAGGTTGAGGAGCAAAAAATTTTGCTTTTAAACATTAGCAACAGCTTGCAACATTTGTACTAAGCTGCTGCTGTTTGTGCTACACACTGAGCATGAAAGCACTTCAGTTCTTTGAAGAAGAAAAAAAGCTCTTGATTTGTTTAACTGTAGAAAGCAGCTGCAATGGTTTTGGGAAACGCACTTCAGTTTAAAAGCAACAGAGATCTTTTTTAAAAATATCAAACTGCTTGCTGTAATGCATCAAGCAGCTGCTACAGTTTAGGCCTTACATGGAATAGCAGGAGCTTCAGTTTTGGCCACAAATGCAGTAGGTAACGCATAGCACTGAGGACTGACAGGCGTTTGACTATTGCGTTTCCTAGCCCTTTGCGCTTGGGGCAGGTGCCCCCTCTTGCACCCACCCTTGCTACATTAGAGTGCATCAACGTATCCTCTACAAACCCATGTATTTGCATATCCCTCCACTCCAAATTGTAAGTGGAAGAACAGTGCAGGTAATGGACTGGTATATTACCGTATATGCCCTGTAACATCTGATGTTCTTCATTCCACATTGCTGCAGTCCTAACTATTGGGTAGTCCGCTGTCCAGTCGGCCCGAATACCAAAGTATATGGCTGACGTCGGTCAGGGCGCATTAGACTGACGTCAGTACGTCAGGGTACTAATGCGCATGACCGACGTCATATCCTCAGTCTTTTTTGCCGCATGGTCCGATGCAGAAGCAATTTTGCGAGTGCAGGTTGGCGTTCTGAAAGTTTCTGAAGTCAGAGTTTCAGACCGAATCAAAGTTGGCTAAGTACCCCGTTGGGGAATATTTTTTTTCTTGCCTCAGTATTTAACCGGATGTCAGAAAAAGTGAATAACTGTATTTCTTGTGGGAAACAGATACCTCATAGGGATTACCATACTTTGTGTATACCTTGTTTAGGGCCTGAGCACGGCGTTGTTGGATGCGCTCTTGTGCTAGATTTAACAAACGCACTATTAAGAGAAGGTTAGACTGTGCCAGGTTAGTTTTTGGGAAGCGTTGTAATTATAAAATGCCGTCGGATACTCCGGCCTTTCGCCAAAAAACGCAAGGACAAAGCAGCAAAGCCTAGAGTGGAAGAACCGACAGTCCCAGACGTCGGTTCTTTAGAAGGCTCAGTGGAGCCGGAGGTTCTGCCAGGTGTTTCTTTGGAATCTCAGGGAGAGACTTTACTGTTACAGGATGTTTCCTCTCAGGAAGTAGGCCAGGCTGAGGGGGCTTCTCAGGTGGCTGTTCTTCCCTCTCTTCCTAAGGTGGTTAGAGCCTCCCCTTCTGTTTCCAAGGCTTCTTTGAGAGGCAGGCCAAGTTTGGCTTCAGTGGGGGTTTCTCCTAGTGCTTCAGGGTCTTTGCCTAAGAAACATATGCTTAAAATGGCAGAGGATTTGATTACTATGATTAGAGGTTCTATGCCCCCTCCTGATAAGAGGCCTAGGGTGGAACCTGAGTTTGAGAGTTTTGAGCAATGTTCGAGGCTTGAGTCTTGCTGAAGACTTGCAGGAGTATCCTCCTTATTCTGATTCTGATGTGGATGATTCTACTCCTTCAGCTTCTCCTCCTGAGGATTTCTCATTTTCAGAGACTCTGCATTCCATGAGGGAGCATTTTAAATGGGAAGGTCAAGATTTCTCTGATTCCAGGAAGAGGCTTAGGGAATTCTTGTTTTACCCCAGCATAGGCCTTTAGCTATACCTCCTGTTCTGAATGTGGTGGAAGATGTTTTTGCAGAGGCTTCCCTGAATCCTGATTCTTTGCCTCCTGCCCCTATTAAACCGGATAGGTACTATAGGGTGCCTGAAGCTCATAAGTATCTTTTTAAGAGTCCTAGGGCAGACCCGGAAACTGTCTCTCAGGGGCCTAAAGGTGTAAAGGCCTCTGTTGTTAAAAATCCTGTTCCTCCTGATAAAGAGGCAAGGGCTTTGGATAGATGGGGAAAGAAAGTGTATACTTCTTCCACTTTAGCCATGAGGGCGTTGAATTGTCAGTTTCACATGTTAAAATATCAGAATTATCTCCTTTCACAATTGAAATCTAAGGTTGATGCTCTGGCAGAGGGTATTGAGTGTAAAGAGTTGCAGGATTTAGTCCATGTGTCTGAACAGGTGGGTAAACATTCCTTGCAGTGTGGTTTTGATGCTGTGCAGGCCTCCTCGAGGGTGGCTGCCACTGGTTCTGTTCTTCGTAAGAGCGCCTGGTTGAGAGATCAGAATTTAGCTGAGCATGTTAAAACAAGGATTTTGGATGCTCCTTTACAGTCTGATGTGTTGTTTGGTTAGCCTGTGGAAGCAGTTTTAAAGAAAATGGAGGACAAGGCTAAGTCTATGCAAACTGTTAAGGATTTTTGCAGGTGCAGCCTCCAAGTTTAGTAGAAATTGGCCTACTAAGGGATGGACTTATCCTGCTTATGATTCCCAGTCTAGGGGTAGGTCTAGGCGCGCAGGGCAGAGCTCTAGGTTCTTTTAGGCCTAGGACAGGAGTTCCCCTGCTCAGACTTCTGGTGAGGGCAGGGGTCAGTCCTTCGTAAGCAGATACAATGACCTGCCTTTTCAGCTGCCAGTACATTCTCGCCTGGCAGCACCTTTGGGAGGAAGGCTGTCTCTTTTCAAAGAAAATTGGGATTTAATTACCCAAGACAGATGGGTTCTGGATATCATTCACCACGGTTACAGGTTTTATTTCCATACCTTGCCTCCTTTCAAAGGCATGCCAGACATTCCTTCTCTACAAAGAACAGAGGCTCACAAGCAAATTTCTCTGTTGCTCCAAATAGGGCCATTCAGCCAGTTCCTGTGCCAGAAAGGGCCTAGGATTTTATTCTCGCCTGTTCCTAGTACCGAAGGGGAACACGTGGAGACCAATTTTGGATTTATCTATCCTCAACACTTATCTGGACATTCCCAAGTTCAAAATGTTGACGTTACAACAGCTTTTACCTCTGCTGGGCAAAGATCACTGGATGGTAACTTTAGATCTCAAGGAAGCTTACCTTCATGTGCCTATAAGACTAAGTTGCAGGAAGTATCTGCCTGGAAATTCTCATTATCAGTTCTCTGCATTGCCCTTTGGCTTATCTACTCAGAGTATTCACAAAGGTTCTGGCTCCAGTGATAGCTTACTTCAGGCTAAAAGGAATTCAAATCTATCCTTACTTGGACGACTGCCTGATTCTGGCTCAAGAAAAGGAAGACCTTCTACAGCATTTGGAATATGTCATAGCAGTGCTAAGATGCCTAGGGTATTCTGTGAACGAAATAAAGTCCAGTCTAGTACCCTCTCAAGACATGTGCTTTCTGGGTGTGAGACTGAATACAGCAGCCCAGATGGCCTTTCTAACCCCGGACAAACAAAAGAATCTTTCCAGTTACTTCCATCAACTATCTCTTCAGTCCGGGCTGACTGCAAGGACAGTCCTTCAAGCCTTAGGGTTCATGGCATCTTGTATTCTGGTGCTTCCCAATGCCAAACTGCATATGAGGAAGCTGCAATGGTATCTCAAAAATGTATGGACACAGCACTGCCAGGATTTGGACACTGTCATTCAAATAATACCTTGCATTCAAAAGGAATTTTTATGGTGGGCTCAGGAATGTCACCTAAACAAGGGACTCTCTGTGACCCGGCCAGAGGCGAGTCAGATTCTAACGACAGATGCCTCAGACATTGCTTGGGGAGCTCATCTAACTGGAAAGTGGATACAAGACAAGTGGCCTGCCAGACTACAGCATCTACATATCAACATGAAAGAGATGTTAGCAGTCCAGTTTGCATTAATGGCTTTCAAGGAGTTACTTCCAGGGCAGGTGTTGATTCTAACAGACAACACAACTGTCATGTGATACATCAACAAACAAGGGGGAACACATTCTTACCCATTGTGCAGGCAAGCAATGATTTTATGGGAGACTGCTCAGCTTGCAACTAACTCTTCAGGCAAGGTTTCTGCGAGCACAGAACTCCTTAGCAGATGTGTTAAGCAGACAAATCATGGATCCCCACGAGTGGAAACTGGATCTTCATGTATTTCAAAAATTGACAGTGTCATGGGGAACTCCAGACATAGATCTGTTCGCTTCTCCACTAAACCACCAGCTGCCAAAGTTTTGCACAAAGAGGTTTCATCACACAGCTTGGAAAGTGGATGCTCTTTCTTTCAGTTGGAAAAATCTTCATGTGTATGCTTTTCCACCTCTGCCTCTTCTCCCAAAGGTGCTTCTAAAGGTCAGACAAGACAAGCCAAGGATGATTTTAATAGCTCCAGATTGGCCTCGGCAGCACTGGTACCCATTACTGAGGAGTCTGGTAAGGAAGCCTCCATGGCCTTTACCCTTGATTCCACACCTGTTGTCTCAGAGGGACGGTCACCTGCTCAATGTCAAGCTTCACTCTCTTCATCTAACAGCCTGGCATATTCTGTTTTGAAAGACAGCAAGTCTCTACTTCCTCAACAAGTTTTAAATGTGATTATGGAAGCCAGAAGACCTAGTACAAGAAAAGTGTGCAAAAAATGGAAGAGATTTTTATTTTGGAGTGCAGTAAATAATTTGGAGATTTCTGAGCCTAATTTGAGTGTGGCTCTTCAATATCTGACTGAGTTATTGGACAAAGGTTTGTCTTTCTCTTCCATTAAGATTCATGCAATTTCAGCTCACTATGATTGTGACCCACCATTATTTTCGCATCCTTTGTTCAAGCAATTTCTTAGAGGGGCAAAGAATATAAGACCCCCACGTAGCTCCTACTCCTGCTTGGGATCTCAATTTTGTGTTGGAGAAACTTACTCTACAACCTTTTGAGCCTCTACTGCTGAATTGAAATACTTGTCATGGAAGACTGCTTTTTGTTGGCCATTACTTCTGCAAGAAGGGTTTCTGAGTTGCAGGCCCTTATGGCGGTAGAGCCTTTTTGATTTTCATAAGGATAGGGTATCTTTTACTAATCCTTCCTTTATGCCTAAGGTGGTTTCTAGTGTGGCTTTAAACCAAACTATTCATTTGCCTACTTTTTATGCAGATCCCCAAAATAAAGGGAAAAGATTTTGCACACTTTAGATGTACACAGGCAATTGCGTTATTATTTGAGCAGGACTAAGGATTTTAGGCAGTCTCAGCAGTTGTTTGTTTCTTTTGCTTTGAGTTCGGGCAAGCCTGTGTCAAAACAAACTATTTCTAGGTGGATTGGGGTTTGCATTGCATTTTGTTATTCCCATCATGGCAAAGAGATTCCAGCTGGGATTAGGCCTCATTCCACTAGGGCTACTGCCACTTCAACAGCATTTCTAAGGGGGGTGGCAACTAAGGATATTTTGGAGGCAGCTACTTGGAGTTCAGTGCATACGTTCTCTAAGCATTATTAAGTCTAGGGCTTTTGCCACAGCTATTTTGCATGTTGTGTTTAGTTCCTGCTTCCTTATGATTTGCCAGCCTCCCTTACCTCTGCTTTGGGATTCTACCCAATAGTTAGGACTGCAGCAATGTGGAATGAAGAACATAGTACAGTTTTGTACCTACCATAAATGTAGATGTTAGGATCCACATTGCTGCAGTCCAATTTACCTCCTCCTTCCCCTCTGTGTTTGGGGGTGGTTGTGTAGGTGAGGTTATATTCTGGTAATTTTGTATATATTGTACATATTTTTGTGCAGGTATGTTTGGAGTTTTTGGTTTTGGCCTTATCTTTTCAGGGTCTTCTGACATCTGGGGCAAGAAAAGACTGAGGATATGACGTCGGTCATGCGCATTAGTACCCTGACGTGCTGCGTCAGTCTAATGCGCCTGACCGACGCCAGCCATATACTTTGGTATTCGACTGGACAGCGGACTACCCAATAGTTAGGACTGCAGCAATGTGGATCCTCGAACATCTACATTTATGGTAGGTACAAAACTGTACTTTTTACTTGCAACATGATGTGTTTAATTTAAAGGGATGCAGATAAGTGGCATTCAGTGGAACTGAATGGACTGAGGAGAATATGTTGGCATATATGTATTGGTTGAGAGTGAAAGAGTAATGGACTGAAGTGAAGAAACTATGGAGGTTGAAGAGGTGAATTGGAAAAGGGGGATAGAGGTTAAAAAGGGGTTAAGGATGGATTGCATGTCTGACCAAGCATTTTGAGTGAAGTGCAAACAAGGGCATTGGAGGAATCTCAAGGGATGAGGAGGATGAGTGGGGAGCTAAGCTAGGCATGTTGAAAATTGGACAGTAATGGAAAGGATGAGAGAATTGCATTGAAGAAATTGAGAAATCTGGAAGAATTAGTGAAAGGTATGGGAGAAGGCTGAAATCGTTTGGCTGCAAATTAAAAAGCCTAGATTTTCTAGAACCGTAAGCTGGGGAATATGGTAGGCCATAGGTTCTTACTTGGGTGGTATGGGTGACCATTTAAAGCTTAATGTTGCACTTCAGAGAGTTTGGTTTATGTTGTGATGAAGGTTGAGGTCTTTGGAACCAGTGTCGGTACTGCCAGTATTTCTAATGTGGAAGTCTTCTCTTATGGCTGATCCGTTAGTCTGAAGTTGCACGGATAACCACACACAAAAACTGTAAGATGGTGAAAAGGGGTCTTGCCCGTCTCTCTCCATGTAGCTAAGGGAATGTGGTCTAAGTTAAACAGTGCTCTTTCTAGATGGGCAAGGTGATTGGAGAGGTGTAGTCCAAATGGTGTGTTGTGCAATTAACTGGGCAAAGGCTGAAGGGTTTCCTACTTATAGTGGATGTGTTTAAGGGGGTCTACTTCATTTGCTGTAACTTCTGCCCAACACCAAATGACCAAAATTTCATTTGACCGCCAAGTATTATTGGCAAGTAAATGGGATATGCCCCCTTCCCCACTGTAGTGCGACCCTTGAGTTAGAATATGTAGTTGGGGGGGTGTGGGGGGCACAGCCCCCCACAATGGGGAGTGTGGGGGTGTGGGGGCACAGCCCCCCACAATGGGGAGTGTAGGGGGGTGAAGCCCCCTCACTTTCATATATTTAGTTTTGCTTTAATATTGCTTAGTAAAACAAAAGTAAGTGGAGGGCTGTGCCCCCCACACCCCCCTAACTATATATTCTAACTCCAGGGTCGCACTGCAGTGGGGAAGGGGGCATATCCCATTTACTTGCCAATAATACTTGGTCAAATGAAATTTCGGGCAAATGAAATTTCGGCCAATCGAAGTTGGGGCAAATGGGTGTCAGGCAATCGGACGTTAGAGCAAATGGGTGTCGGGCAATCGGACGTTAGGGCAAATGGGTGTCGGGCAATCGGACGTTAGGGCAAATGGGTGTCGGGCAGTCGGACGTTAGGGCAAATGGGTGTCGGGCAGTCGGACGTTAGGGCAAATGGGTGTCGGGCAGTCGGACGTTAGGGCAAATGGGTGTCGGGCAGTCGGACGTTAGGGCAAATGGGTGTCGGGCAGTCGGACGTTAGGGCAAATGGGTGTCGGGCAGTCGGACGTTAGGGCAAATGGGTGTCGGGCAGTCGGACGTTAGGGCAAATGGGTGTCGGGCAGTCGGACGTTAGGGCAAATGGGTGTCGGGCAGTCGGACGTTAGGGCAAATGGGTGTCGGGCAGTCGGACGTTAGGGCAAATGGGTGTCGGGCAGTCGGACGTTAGGGCAAATGGGTGTCGGGCAGTCGGACGTTAGGGCAAATGGGTGTCGGGCAGTCGGACGTTAGGGCAAATGGGTGTCGGGCAGTCGGACGTTAGGGCAAATGGGTGTCGGGCAGTCGGACGTTAGGGCAAATGAAGTAGATCAGTTTAAGGATAGTTTGATAAAGGTACTTGGATCTGTAATGATATCCATTTTAAGTTCTGGTTTATCAGTTACTTGGCTCTCTAATGTAAGGTTTAAGTGCCATCCAGTTTATGGTAATCCAGTTGAATAGGCTGCTTTCCCAAAGGCAGGTAGCTACTCTGCTTTTTTGTTGGTAAGCTTATGATCATGGTTGATATACTAAGTGTTTGGTTGTGGAAAACTCCTCTTGGCAGATATAAATGCTCATGGGGAGTCTGTGCTAGTACCCATTTTAGTCATTTTCAAACCTGGTTAAGCATAAGCAGTTGCTGTTTCAATGTAAAAGGAGATGTCTGTCAGAGTAGAACCAGGACATTGCCCTATGGGATACCAGTAATAGTGCTTTTTGGTTGAGAGGGTGTCACCAACTCTTATGGTGCATTTGACCTAGAGGGCATAGTTGCAACTCGGTGGGTGACATAAGGGTTTAACGGAGTGTCAATGTTGGCATGAAAAATCTGTATTGAAGGCTTTAATGAGGCTTAGGATGGGATGGGCATTGTAGGCAAAATGGCATTTATCAGTTGCATGCAAAATGGCCTTTATCAGTTGCATTTTAAGATCATTCAAACAGGCTAGGACTGCTTTTCACAAAGTCACAATTAGATTAGGCTTCTGAGTTAAGTTGCAAATTTCATTGTTTACAAAGCTGACAGGGATGCAAAGTGATTAATAAATGGTGCTAGAGAAGCTAATAAGACAATATTTGCCAGGGTTTAGTGGTGGCACCAATCTTGGAATTGGCACCATGACTGCTACATTATAGAGATCTGGTCCTTAATCAGTGGAGAGACTAACAGTAATATGGTTTAGGAGAGGACTAGTAGACAGCCTAGGCTGTTCATTGTCAGAGTTCTTGGGAGTTTGGCTTTGAATAGAGCATGAGGATTTTGTCCGTAGAATTTTGGGGGTGTTAAACTTCTAGGATATGGTCCATGGTAACTTGGGGTCAACAGGAGTTTAATGACTCCAGAGGGGACATGGGTGTGAGCAGAGTATTTGAAAGTAGAACTGCATTTGTCAGCTAGGTCATTTGCTCTATTTTCAGAATTGGAAGGATAATTTGATTACAGCCCAGTGCAGCATAAGGCTTTACTAATTATAGTCAGAGGGGACCATGTTCAGCTATTGAAAACAAAAACCCTCTAATGGCTAAATATCTTATGGAAAGCATAGATATGGTACTTGGTGTAACTTCGAAAATAAATTCATCGAATTGTCATAGTTGGCCAACAACCACATCACCAACATATTCTGGTTAAAGGCTTGTTTTGCATGCTTATATGAACTTTCTTTCTGAAATTGGTATGCCTTGTTTGCTGTAGCATAGACTAAATTCAGACCTGCTAAATCTAGCTTTGTTTGTATAACTTAAGCACTAATCCAGCCCATCTTTTTTTTGGGAAGGTTCCCCTGCACCCTAGTGGCAGGAGTGTGCAGATGTTCTTCGTGTTTCACTGTTGCAGTCATTACATTTGGGTTATCTGCTTGCAGGTTGCCCTCAGTTGGCCTGGTTAACAGTCTTGGGTCCTGCGTCGGTTGCTGTCCCTTTTATGACGTCAGGGGTATAAAACATGCAGCAGACGCCATTACCCCAGTCTTTCTTGCCGTGCGGTGCCCGAAGTAGAAGCAGTTTGCAAGTGCCAGTCGGACAACTCCTGAAATTTTCGTTTGAGTTTCAGAATCGAACGAGTTTCAGAATCGAAGTCTTCAACTAAAGCTAAGTACCCTGTTGGGGAAACTTTTTCTTGCTTCTTACCGATGTCAGTAAAAGTTAATAATTGCATTACTTGTGCACAAGGGGGGATCCACCTTGGATCCCGGAAACTACCGTCCCATCAGTCTGACAAGCCTTATCTGCAAGGCCATGGAGCGTCTTATCATGGAACATATAAACAAAGACATTGGCAACCTTGAAACACTGGACCCCACCCAGTTTGGGTTCGTGAAGGGCCGATTTTGTCTCCTGAACCTGATTGACTAATTCGAATCGGTCTCCAGAGCCATGGACAAGGGTAAGGTGGTCCACACAGCCTATCTAGACCTTGCCAAGGCCTTTGACACCATCCCCCACTCTGGAATCCTAGATAAACTTACTAAGCTGGGCATTAATCCCTACGTCACCCAATGGGTTGCTAACAGGCTTACTGATAGAACCCACACTGTAAAAGTAGCAGACTCCAAATCCAGCTCCAGATGAGTGACAAGTGGAGTACCTCAGGGTTCAGTCCTGGGACCGCTCTTGTTTGGCATCTACTTCTCTGAAGTACAGGCCCAACACTAAGGGACTCTGGATAACAAAGTTCGCAGAGGACTGCAAACTGGGAGCCATTGTTGAATCCCCAGATGATGTAGATACTCTACGAAAGGGCCTTACAGAAACAGATGCTTGGTGCCAGAGCCATGGGCTCAAGTTCCATGCCAAGAAATGTATAGTTATCCCCTTTGGGAAAAAACATGTATCCATGAATTACCAAATAGGGGGCAGTACACTAAACACAGTTTGATAAGAGACTTAGGGACACAGGTGGACAGTGGTCTCACCTTAGATAACCACATTGCCACAACAGTCGGGCAATCCTGTGTGGCACACCATCACTAAGGGCTTTTCATCCAGAAAAAAGGAGGTTATTGTCCCACTGTACTCATCCCTCATTAGACCCATTATAGAATACAACGCCCCGTTTGGTATGTACCTCTCAAGACATCTGCAACAACTGGAAAGGCCGCAGAAATACCTCAGTAAAAGAATCACAGGCCTAAAGCAGATGCCCTACGCTGACCGCCTTAAACTCCAGCTATACTCTTTATCATCTACTCAGAGGCGATCACTGCTTAACATACAAGGCCATGTCAAACCCAGAGCTGTTGGACATGCTACACTTAAAGAAATCCCAACCCTCAGAGCCACACACTCCAGGGATCTAAACCTTATCACAATAAACAAAACATGCTGGAGGGATAGGTTCCTGATCCAGAGACTCCCCAGACTCTGGAATAGATTGCCCATACATGTCAAGCAGAGTGCCTCTTTGGTCCTCTTCAAAAGGAACTTTGACGATTGGATGGGAGAAAGGAAATTCACCCCGGGGATCACGTCTGTCGCCCTGCTAGACAGGGGTCCAGGGAAGTAAATAGTGTCGGAAAAAATAGCCAGGGAATTATGGCTAGGCTTGTATAGGCCCTAGGGCTGATAGCCTAGTACCAACCTATGAAAGCAAGTACCTCCTAAAGATTTTTATTCCTACTGTATTCCTTGCCTAGGCCCTGACCACAACGTACCTGGTCAGTTTTGTGCTTTATTTAATCAGCGCACTATCAGTCGTTGGTATATTTTTGCCTCTAAATATTTCGGTTCTTGGTTTAATTATCCAGAAATGTCGCTGGTTAGCCATCCGACTACCAGGATTCAAAAAAAACGCAAAGATAAAAGCAGAGTCCCCCTAGGTCCAAAACTGCCGATGACACTTCTCCTAAGCCAGTCGCCAGTTCGCCGGTACTCAGGTGCTTTCGCAGCCCCTGATACCCACTACTTCTGATTCGCAGGCCTCTGAGACACATTCAGAGTCTGGTATGCGGCGTGATGCTTCAACTATGTAACCCATGGATGTCGCTACCTTGGATGGGTCCGGAGCAGCTGTGCAGGCACCAGCTTCTGAGGGTGTATTCAGGCCTACGGACTTGCATATTAGACGCCTCCATTATTTAGGCCTAAATCTCGATCCATGTCTAAAAAAACGACACCCAGGCCACATGCTCAGGCCTCTATGCCTAAAAAAATAAATAAGAATGGCTGAAGATCTAACCCCCTCCCCCCTTCTAACAGATCTAGGACTGAGGTTGATTATGAATCTTCTGATCAGGATTCTGTTTTTTCTGACTTCTGATTATCTGGATTTGCCCTTACCTACTTATGAGGATTCTGATGCAGAGGACTCTATTCCCTCTGCTTCCCCTCCTGAGGATTTTTCTTTTGGGGAAACCTTACATACTCTAAGGGAGCATTTCCACTGGGAAAGCTAGGATTTTTTTGATTCAAAAAAGAGGCTTGGAGATTTTCTTCTACCTCAGCATATGCCTTTAGCTATTCCTTCTGTACTAGACATTGCTGATGATGCTTTCTCGGAATCTAGTTTGGCCCCTGATTCCCTGCCTCATGCTCCCAGAAAACCTGACATACTACAGGGTCCCTGAGTCACTGAGTCCCACAAGTTCCTTTTTAAAAATCCTATTGCAGAGCCAGAGACTGTTTTACAGGGGCCCTAAGGCATTAAGGCTTCTACTGTTAAAAATCCTACCCCTGCTGATAGAGAATCCAGGGCGTTGGATAGATGGGGTAAGAAGGTTTACACTTCTGCAACCTTGGCCATTAGGGCTTTAAACTGCCAGTTTCATATGTTAAAATATCAGCAACATGTTATTGGACTGCTTAAACAGAAAATGATTATTCCTGACTGTGGAAAATAAAGAATTACAGGATTTAATGCATTCTGCTGAACAAGTTGGAAAACATACTTTGCAATGTGGCTTTGATTCATTAGAGGCCTCTTGCAGGGCTGCTGTTACTGGGTCTGTGCTCAGAAGGCATGCTTGGCTTAAGGCGCAATCTTTGCCTGATCATGTTAAGGCTAAATTGTTGGATGCTCCTTTAAATCAGGACCGCCTGTTTGGTAACAAGGCTAAGGAAGTTCTTAAAAAGATGGAAGATAAAGCTAAATCTATGCAAACTGTGAACGATTTTTTACAAGTTCAGCCTCCTAGATTTAGTAGGCACTGTCCCTCTAAGAATTGGTCCTTTCCAGCCCCTTCTAGGTTTTCTCAAGCCAAACCCAGACACAGCAAAAACCCCAGGTTTCAGTCCCAGGGGACTTGCAGAACTAAGCAGTGGGGGGCCTCCACTTCCAAGTCTGGGAATAAGAAGACCCCCCCCCATGGTAAACTGTCTCAATGACTTCCTTTTAAAATTTACAAGCACTTAACTGACTGCCCCTTTGGGGGGAAGATTGCTCTTCATGCAAAGAATTGGGAACTCTCTACCCAGGGCAAATGGGTTTTAAATAGTGTCCCAGTGATACAGATTTCACTTCCACACATTGCCAACATCAAGTGGGTGGCCGGACGTACCCCCAAATCAGTGGGCAGAGGCCCAAAAACAAGTACTTTCTCTTAAGCATGGGGGGCTAGTCAACTGGTACCAGAAGAGGAAAAGGGACTGGGTTTCTACTCTGCTTTTCCTGGTACCCAGAAAAGACAATTCATGGCGTCCTGTCCGGTACCTGTCTACTCTAAACATCTTTTTGGAGATTCCAAAATTCAAGATGCTGACTCTTCAATTACTTCCTATGCTAGGCAAAGATGCTTGGTTGGCAACACTAGATTTAAAAGAAACATACCTGCACATCCCATCAGGGAATCTTGCAGGAGATACCTATGCTTTAAAGCAGGCTACACGCACCATCAGTTCTCTGCCCTGCCCTTTGTGAATACCCTGGGTGCAGTAGATCAGCCAAAGTGCCTAGCTCCAGTTATTGCATTTTGCATGCAAAGAAATATTCAAATATAACCGTACCTGGACGATTGTCTAATTCAGGCAGAAAGCCAGGACATACGTTTGAATCATCTGACTTTTGTAAAAACGGTTCTAACTTGTCTGGGGTACACCATAAGCGAAAAATCTCACCTAGTACCGTGTCAACAAATTATATTCCTGGGAGCAAGCTTGAATACAACTTCCCAGATGGCTTGCCTCACAACAGAAAAGCAAATTAATTTGACAACCTACTTCAAACAAGTGGCCACAAAAGCCCTGCTATCTGCAAGACAAATACTGCAAGCCTTTGGGTTCATGGCCTCCTGCATTCTTCTAATTCCATATGCAAGACTGCGTATGAGCAAAGTACAGTGGTATTTAAAAAGCCTATGGTGTCAACATTCTCAAGACCCAGAAACAGTGACTCCTATCATACCTTGCCTACGCCTAGTGTTCCTTTGGTGGGCAGAGGCCTGCCACCAAAACAATGGACTACCTTTCCCACCACCCCCTGCCGCTCAAACCCTAACAGATGCATCAGACTATGCATGGGGGGCTCGCCTGGCAGGGAAGTGCATTCAGGGCAAATGGGACTAAAGTCAAATGCACCTGCATATCAATCAAAAAGAAATGTTAGCTGTACAGAATGCTCTGACATCCTTCAAGGACCACATTCTTCCAGGACAACTAATGGTAAAGATGGACACCACCACTGTTGTGGTACATAAACAGTGGGGTACACATTCTTACCCCCTCTGCAGACTAGCCATGGCATTGTGGAACACAGCCTTGAGCTACCAAGTGCACCTACAAGCTCAATTCCTGCCAGGAAAATTAAATGCACTGGTAGATGGACTAAACAGAAACATGGACCCACACGAGTGGAAACTGGAACCAAGGATTTTCAGCATGTTGCCAAGCAAATGGGGGAGCCCAGTTATAGACCTGTTTGCCTCTCCCATAACTACCAATTGGACACATTTTGCACAAGGACTCCCCACAAACAAGCCTGGAAAGTGGATGCTCTGTTATGATCAGTCTGTGTCTATCCCCCCCCCCCCGCCTCTGCCTTTGCTCTCCAAAGTACTACTAAAAATCAAACTGGACAAACCAAGGATGATTTTGATTGCTCCAGACTGTCCGTGCCAACACTGGTACCCCCTCCTGCGCAGTGTCATGCATGGCACCTGCCTCAGACTCCTTCCCTGCAGTCTCAGCAGGAGAACCAGATTCTGCACCCTCAACTTCCAACACTGAACCTTACAGCCTGGCTAATTACTTAATCTCTCCTTTACCATCCCTCAGCAAACCTGTGATGGATATCATTTTTAGAGGCAAGGAGGCCTAGTACTAGAAAATCTTATGCTGAAAAATGGAAAAGATTCTGTGCCTAGAACCAGTCTCAAGGGATGAGCACAGCAGTGCCCAATTTACCTCAGATTTTACAATACTTAACTGAGGTGCTTCACAAGGCCTGTCTTTTTCCTCCATTAAAATCTACGCCTCAGCCATTTCAGCTCATTATAACACAGAAATGTCCCTCTTCTCTCATCCACTGCTGAAGCAGTTCCTCAGAGGGGCCAAAAATTTGAGACCACCCAGGAGAGCTCCAACCCCAGCCTGGGACCTTAACTTTGCCTTGGAGAAATTCGGTCTACCTCCTTTCGAGCCAGCTGCTACTGCAGGCTTAAGTTTTATTTCTTGGAAAACCAAAACCGCTCTCCTTTTAGCAATCACTTCAGTTAGAAGGGTATCTGAATTACAGGTCCTTATGGCATTGGAGCCTTTCATCATCTTTCATGCAGACAGGGTGTCCCACAGAACCAATCCATCCTTCATGCCCAAGGTGTGGTATCCAGTGTGGCTTTTAATCAGTCCATTTGCCAACCTTCTTTCCCAATCCACAGAATAAAGGGGAAAGGATAATGCATTCCTTAGATGTGCACAGACAACTTAGATTCTACTTGGACAGGACTAAACCTCAAAGGAAACTGCTGGTGGCATTTGCTGCAGGGGCAGAGGGGAGGGCTATTTCAAAGCAAACAATTTCTAAATGGATAAAGTCATTTCTGCTATAAGCACCATGGAAAACCTATCCCACAGGAGATTAGACCTCACTCCACCAGGGCTGCATCTACCTCTACAGCCTTTCTCAGAGGTGTCCCTACCAGGGGCATCCTAGAAGCTGCTACCTAGAGTTCTGGACATACTTTCACCAAGCATCATTTGCATAATTTGCCAATTTTCTCTAAATCCAGAGCTGGCTTTGCCACTGCAGTCTTGCAGGGCTTTACAGCTGGCCCTAATGCTATCCAAATTCCTCCTCCCCAACCATAGCTTTGGAAATCTACCCAAATGTAATGACTGTAACAGTGAAACACAAAGAACATAGTACAGTTGTGTACACTTACCATAATTGTAGATGTTAGTGTATTCACTGTTGCAGTCCTGGTTACCCTCCCTCCAGCCCCCCCTAATTTCTTTTGGCTATACCTCTACTTTCCTTTACTATGCTTAAAAGCCTTTTGGGTGTATTTGCTTTTTTGTTGGAGGTATATCTTTGTGCTTTTATGCTTAATTGCTTCCCATTAGGGGGGCACCTGATGGGGCAAGAAAAACTGATGTAATGGTGTCTGCTGCATGTTTTATACCCCCTAATGAAATGACCTGACGTCATGGAAGAAGGGACAGCAACCGACACAGGACCCAAGACTTTGTTAATCAGGCCGACCCGAGGGCAACCTGCAAGCAGATAACCCAGATGTAATGACTGTAACAGTGAATACACTCTAACATCTACATTTATGGTAAGTGTACACAAATGTACTTGGAACTTGTCTGATCGAAGACTGCTAGAACGGGGTTCAGTTTTTAGCTTTTTATTGGTTAATTTGTTTAGATCAATTTGCTTATTTGTCACGGTTGAAAAAAAAAAAAAAAACCACTATGCATCGCCGCTTAGCTAGGGTTAAACTATTCCTGGCGCCATAAAGTCTGCTTTTCAAAATTTCCCTTAGAACTAGCCAGTTTTTTAGTTTTAGCACTCAAATCTGTTTCTTTGAGCTAAGCACGTGTTCAGAACTTCTAAGCAGTAAATAAGCTACAAATTACTACAGCACTCAACTTTCCTCACTTGTCTAGAGGAAAACAGTTTTTAGTAAATAAGCGCATATCCAGGCATGTCCAAGGGTCAGCTCCAGGTGTTTTCTCCTGTCTACCTGATGAATCTGGGCATCTTGGGGCAATGCAGCAATTGCCTCAAGTACACAGACAACCCTCTCCTCCTACTATCCAACACTACAACCTGTGAGAGATGCACTTATGTGGCCAAACTGGACGCAAAGCTCTCCACTCAAGACTGAACTAGACAGTCGAGGAGAAGGTAAACACTTGCACCACACTCATTGCATAGTCCCTCAAAACCTACACCACCAAAAGACACACACAGCAATGCAATACACACACCTACATTCGCTGAGGCTCTCAATAAAAATCTGCTGAAGCAACAGAGACCTCCAAAGCAGAAACGCATGCAACCTCCACCCTTTAACACAACCCAAAAACCACAGCCCGTAAGGCATAATGTACCCAACACTCTAGTCATAGGTGACTCTCTAGTCAGGCACACTGTTCCACTCACCAGGCTAAACAAGGAGAAAGTTACTGTCCGCTGCCAGGATCCGCCACATAATGCGCACGCTCTCGGATCACTCAAGTACACATTTGACTGTCATTGTCCATGTTGGTGTGAAAGACCTGAGACGTACCTCCCTAGACTACATGAAATGAGACATGGAGGAGCTGTGTGATCTTGTAGCCCAGGCAGGTATGACCCTAGCCCCGAGTAGCATCCTGCCGTTACCCAGAATTATACCACAGTACAAGGACAAAATGATTGACCAACAATTGGCTAAGCTTCTGGTGTCATTCTAAGGAGATCCAATATCTGCCTGGGATGACATGGTCGACAGACCACGATGCTTTGGCAGAGATGGCCTGCACCTGTCACCCTTGGGATTCCACATACTGGCTAAGGCCCTTGTCACCACTATAGTGCCTTTTTTAGGCAAGGTTCATATGACAAATTCACCACTGTAACAGGTACAAGCAAGCAAAATCTGAGGATAATGTTACTCAATGCTAGAAGTTTAATCCTCAAAATGCATTCATTAGAGGCGTTCTTTAAAATTGAGAACATCGACATATTTGCAGTGACAGAGACCTGGTTCAAGGCTCCAGAGAGCACCCTTGCATTACCAGGCTATAATTCATACCACACCTTTCGGCCACCTAACCTGGACTGAAAAACTAAAGGTGGAGGAGTGTCCATATTCCTTAAGGATATCCACACCTCCAGGCTAGTTACTCAGCATAATGGATTTGAGATTATCCAAGTGCAGCTAACTCTGGGCAAGACCACAGTCCAAATTGTAACTTGCTACAGATCCCCCACCATGCCCCAAGGATTAATTTCTTGATATACTGGAAAATATTAGGGTACAACCCAGTACCCTAATAATGGGCGATTTCAACTACCCCACCATTAAATGGGAAAACTACTTGTGTACCAACTCTCTTGCTCAACGTTTTCTGGAATTCATAAATTCCAACGCCTTGGATCAACCTATCCACACCCCCACCAGGGGCAGCAATATCCTAGACCTGGTCATTACCAACATGGGCGACTGGTGTTCCACACCAGAGGTCAATTCCTTGTTGGTCAGATCCGACCACAAACTAATCAGTCTAGACATCCACATCCCGCCCCCACCCCCTATTAGGGAAACCACTGTAAAAAAATTTCTCCCAAGCCAACTTCATGCACAAGACAGAAGTGGCAAACTTCACGACACCCATGCAGATGGACAGTAGAGGTACGACTGCTGAATCCTACACAAATGTTCTTTATAAGCACGTAAATGAGTGCATGGATCATGCTATCCCTAACAGAACCAAGATGATATCCTCCAAAAAAAGGAAGCCAATCTGGTGGTGGTCTGCCATAAACTACAACCGAAGAAAGCAACTATTGCAAAAGAGTAAAATTCCATGACGAAGAACTCCCTCATCAGCCTCAGTAAGAAGCCGGAGATACCTCAAAATCCTCCAAAGCTAGTTATGAAAGTAAAATCGCCACTGATTCTAAAGGCAACCACAAAGCATTCTATAGCTGTCAAGAATCTCAATGGCAACACTCAGGTCTGCTCTGAGTTACAGCACAGTTGCACTAAACATACAGAACCAACTGATATTGCCAACATCCTGGTAGGTTCAGTGCCAACTTTACACCCCTCACCCTCTAAAGGGCCCATCTCTATACTGGAAGAATGCAAAGTTCCTGTAATCGTGGCTGCACAGGTAAAAACCACACTCTCCAAAGCCAAGAACACAGCATCCATGGGACCTGACAACATCTCAGGCTGCATTCTACATGAACTACAGAATGACCTGGCACCCCTCCTAAGCACCATGTTCAGTCATAGCCTCACCTCAGGCTTTGTGCCCACTGACCCTGGGAACTACTGCCCCATTAGCCTAACAAGCTTTGTCTGCAAGTCCTGAAATGTATCATGGAACCTATAAACAAAGACATTGATAATCTCCAAACTCTGGACCCCACCCAGTTTGGGTTTGTAAAAGGCAGATCATGTCTCCTAAACCTGATTGACGACTTTGAAGCAGTCACCAAAGCCGTAGACAAGGGTGAGGTGGTTCACACAGCCTATCTAGATCACGCCAAGGCTTTTGACACCATCCCCCACTTTGGAATTACAAATAAACTCTCTAAACTAGATGTAAATCCCAATGTGTCAAGATTGGTTGCCAAGTGACTCACTGACAGAACCCACACTGTGAAAGTAGCAGACTCCAAATCCGACTTCAGACCATTGACAAGTGCAGTACCACAGGGATCAGTCCTTGGTCCTCTCATCTTTATTATCTACTTTTCTGAAGTAAGGCTAACACCGAAGGTCTTTGGCTAAGTTCGCAGAGGACTGCAAACTAGGAGCCATAATTGAAACTCCTAACTATGTGGACAACCTACAAAAGGGCCTTACTGAGACAGATGCCTGGTGTCAAAGCCATGGCCTCAAGCTCAGTGCCAAAAAGTACATAGTCATTCCCTTTGGTAAAAATCTGTACACATGAGCTACCACATAGGTGGTAGTCTAAACACCAAAAGGTGTGATGAGAGACCTTTGGACACAGGTGGATAGTAGTCTCTCCTTTGATGATCACGTCGCCACAGTAGTCAGGAAATCCTTCTACGTGGCACACGATCACAAAAGGTTTCTCATCCATGTTCCCCTGTACTCGTCACTCATTAGACCTATTGGAGTACAATGCCCCTTTTGGTATATACCTCACAAGACATCTACAACAACTGGAAAGGCCGCAGAAATACCTGAGGATTATCGGCCTCAAACAGATGCCCTACGCAGACTGTCTCAAAAAAACTCCAGCTTTACTCTGTCGCGTATCGCCTACTCAGACGATTTCTGCCTAACGTACAAAGCTGTGAAACCCAGAGCTGTTGGACATGCACCACTTAAAGAAATCCCAATCCCTCCGAGCTGCATGCTCTAGGGACCTAAACCTGGTCACCACAATAAATGGAACATGCTGGAGGGATAGATTCCTGTCCCAGAGACTTCCCATACTTTGGAACAAACTACCTATCTATATCAAACAAAGCTCCTCATTAACACTCCAAGAAAATCTTGATTGGATGGGAAATAGGAAATTCACCCTGGGGATCACCTCAGTGGCTCTGCTCGACAGGGGCAGAGGAAATAATTTTCTTGGGTGGCGAAAGCCAGGGTACCTTTTTTGGCTAGGCTTGCATTGGCCCTAGGGCCGATAGCCTAGTTTACCTACCTATGAACCTAAGTAATGTAATGTATAATGTAAGTGAAGGAAACCTTTTAAATTTGCCCTATTCTCCACTGTAGTGCAATCTCAGAATTGATATATATAGTTGTGGGGATGCAGCCTCCCACCTTGGTTGGTTGCATTTGCGATGTTGGCCAACTATGGCCATTTGACACACCTCAACCATCCAGAGTGTTGCCTCCTATTTTTGTTCTCTTCATAAAATTTGTTTTTCCTGGCAAATCAGTGGTGTGATCTGTGGATTGAAGTCCATATACATTTGAGTTGAACTTCATATACTTCAAAAAATGCATGCATAGACAAATCCTTTTTAGCAACTTTTTAAGTTTATAAGGGCAGCATTTAAAAAAATTTGGTCCTATTTTTGGGCCTTTGTCCCCCCATTATGTCTGGCTTTATCCAAATTTCTGGCGCCAAGAGGTTGAGAGTTATGCTGTTCGATGACTATTTTCGCAGTTACTCATGTTCTGTAATGTATCAATTTTTTCTGCATGACAGTCATTCAAGGGTTTGTTTTTGATAGCTGAACATAGACCCTAGTCTAAGGACTACTTTTCTGGGCTGTCCTTAGAGTAGGTGACTACCTTAATTTCTTTTGCCTTTGTTCCTAATGACAAGCTCAAGTACCACCTTTATGGTAGGAGGCGGAAAGCATGTTATGAAAGTACCAAATCCACAAATACGTTCCCAGAAACGAAGGAATACACTCTTGAAACTTCGAATACTTGTTAATAAAACTCCTCATGAGAAATATAAGATATATTTATTTAAGCCATTTAACAAATGGTTTTAGTCAGAGCATTCTCCAACTTCAGAATACAGGCTGAACAAACAGTGCCACTCCCCAATCATACGTATAAAAACCCCTCTAATCACCTGTTAGTACTAAGACACAGTGATATGCATCTCATTAAAAGATGCATCTCATTAGAAAATAGTGCCGGTTATGGCCATTTCTTTGTTACACATATAATGATAATACAGTGTTCCGTGAAGAAGGCAACCGTGCACCTGCATTCTAAATTAAATACAACTCTAAAATAGAATAAGATAAGTTTCGTGATTGTTGTTACAATAATTATAAACATATATATCCCCTTCCCTCAGCCGCTAAAGATGTTTCATCTATCATTAACTGAACGGTAAAAAAATCAATAGAACGGCAGTTCTGAAAACACCAAAACCAATAGAAAAGAACGCCTTGGACCACGGTCTTCTCCTCTGTAATGAAGCAGGAAGTACACGGAATGCCAAAAATATTAACGCTTTTATTCACCAAAAATAATTAAAACAACACGCATTTTCGTCCTACATGCAGGACTTCATCAGACAACCATTTTTAACTGAAAAGTCTTTTAAATAGACTATTAAATCCACTAATTAATTGATAATCCAATGAAATGCATCTCTTACAATTTAAACTGGCAAATCTCATTTTTAATCTCATGAATATTAATACCTATTTTCTGAAAGTGTCTTGTGCTTAATTTAATCATTTCATATCATTCATTTATATAAATATTTTAAATAAATGTATTTTCATAAATAAATTACTAATAAATTACTTTAAAACATTTCATTATATAAAAAATAAATTAATTTAAAAACTCAGGTGTGTGAACAACTATCTGTTTTTTGTATATTTGTATATAAATGTAAATTCCTTAAACCTATGTTTCATGTATATTCTACCCCCATCTGGTGTTCATTTCGGAGAATTACATTTTGAATTTTAATCAAATATTGTTAGCCTTTAATTTAAGCAGTGAAGAAATTGATATAAAATCATTCATTCCAGGCTTATTTCCTGCATCGAGGTTGACCTGCCACCAAAGCTCCCTACTTTCTAATATTTCTTCCCACAGGCCCCCTCTTATGTCTGGTGTAACCTGATCCAGTACGAAAAATTCATATTTAAATTCAGTGCAGGAAATAGAATGCTTGAATAATGCATTTGTGTTTTTCTTTTTTGTGATACAAGTGTGTTCGTATATCCTTCTTTTCAATTCTCTCCGTCTTCCCTACATAAAATGATTGACACGTCTGACAGATAACTAGATATACGACACCTTTACTGTCGCAATTGAAAAAACCCTTACTACCTAACCATCTCTTTCTGCTTTCTATGTAAACTTCTCCTCTGTTCATAATGTATGAACATTGGTGGCACCTGCCACACTTATATGTTCCTACTTTATTTCTATTCCCTTTGTTTTTACTACTTCCACTTCTTTCCATCAATCTTTTTAAACTATAAGAATTTTTGTAAACAATTTTTGGTTCCATTTTAGTAATCTCTTCCATATCAGTCAAAGCGGAGAATTTATTCCATTCCCTATTTAAAAATTCCTTTACTTTCCTATTAGAAGCATTATATTCTACTATTAAGCTTCTTTTGTATATTTGCTGACCAACTTTATTCCTTTTACCATCATTTTCATTCTCATTATTGGTCCCTCTCCCTAAAATTGGCTTAAATCTCTCCCGCCTTTCTTTTTCCACTTCTTTCCTTATGTTAATAACATTCTACAGGGTAACCACGTTCCAAAAACATTTTTTCTAAAACTGTGCACTCTACTTCAAAGTCATCGTCCCAACTAGTCATTCTGGACCCCCTGACAAATTGTCCTTTGACAATATTCTTTTTACTGTGCAGAGGGTGGGCACTATTGAAGTGTAAATAAGAATTTACATAAGTCTCCTTTCTATGCACTTTACTTTCGTATTTTCCATCTCTTTTGTATAATTCTATATCCAAGTATTTTAGTGTTTCTGAACTGGTGGAGTATGTGAAACTCAGGAAATTAGTAGTTCCACTAATATATTCAAAAAATTCTAAGAATTTATCAAGCCCCCCTGTCCAGAATAACACTATATCATCCAAAAATCTCTGGTACACTACCCAATATTGTTTATATTCACTGTTGATAATGTATTTTTCTTCCCATTTTAATAAAATAATGTTAGCGTACGTGGGGGCACATGCCGCCCCCATAGCTACTCCAGATTTTTGTTGATAAAACTCACCTTGGAAAGTAATAAAATTGTATTTTAGCACATAATCCATAAGTGCTACACAAGCTATTTTATCATTTAAGTTTAATTTTTTATCTTCAAAAATGCTCTCTTCAAACATTTCTATCCCTTCCTGGTAGGGAATACAACTAAATAAATCAATGACATCAATTGTCACAAATAACATGTCATCCCTGTAGTATTCGGGCTTCAATAGGCTCAAGAAATCCCAAGAATCCTTTATTATAGTCTGGTTGTTGACCCAAATGTGTTTACATTTGTAATCAACAAATTTAGCCATTGCCACAGTTTTAGAGCCTTCTGCCGAGACTATAGGTCTAAGGGGGGGTCATCCTTGTTTTTATGGATTTTGGGAATCCCGAATATTGTAGCTAACCTGGGTTTGTTCACCTCTAGATACTTAAATGTTTTCATATTAACTGAACGGTAACCCGATCCCTGTAAAAACGGGACTGAAGATCACAATTCCAGTCTCTGCCTAGTAAACATTGATCAAACCAATCACTTCAACCCAAAGTGTGCCGTTCACTTTACCTGTTCTTTACTGATGTTGAATTATTTTATACATCTGAATATTTAAAAAAAAAAAAAAAAAAATTGTTGCCTAAAAAATTTTGCAGTACCCTACCTAAATAAATAGATTCACATGACACTACCGTGTCAAAATTGGGTATAATCGATGGATTTTTATGGATCTTGGGTGCTCCAAATATAACTGGAGTCCTGTATGTGAGCGGTAAAATGTAATTAAACAAATCCAAGTTATCGATCGGATAACATCAAAGGACTGGTCTACACCACTTTTATTAGAAAGAGAACTGTGGTGGCAACTTAAACTAGATGCCTGTCACTCCAGGGCTCAATGGGTGTTCCAGTTTGGCTTGCCTGTTGAAATTGAAACGCTTAGCAAGGTAGCACATTGGGCACGTATTGTATCAATGGTGGGAAGCAAGGGTAGGAACACCTTAATAGCTCTTGGTCATTTCAATAGATACCCTTATATCAAAAGGAATAGAAGTTCAATGTAGTTTAAGTCATTAGAAAGGTATATTCACTCTGGATGCTTGTGAACAGGAAGGTTTATTACCTGCTAGTTTTGTACTAGTCTTAGTTATTTATAAGACTAGGTTGATTTATTTTTTATTAAACAGAATTTATTTATATTATAAAAATTATTCTTTGTTTTTAGTTGATACTTATGTTCTTATTTTATATTTTATTTATATTTATAGTTATTTTTGTACAATCCATTTATATTTACTTTGCTGTCTTAAAAAAAAAAAAAGTAATCAACATTTTTGAGTTATTTTATGCATAGAGAGTGGACCATTGGAACACATGACAGTAAGATAGTTCACGCTGCAGAGGGTTATTTAACTAAACTCGGATGGGCAGGACCCAACCTGGTTTTGTTTATTTTGTGTATATTTTATTCATTTCATACATTTTATTTTATATATTTAATTTTCATATGTACTTCAGTGGCGTGATCATTACATACAAGATTTCCATAATATAAGAATGTTGCAGCTCAGAGAACCAGTTGCTTGTCTGCATTCATTTAAAATGTATGTAAGTAGACTTGGGTCCAGTTCATTTTTAGGCATGAAAAATTGTTTGGTTATACCCAATTTTGACACGGTAGTGTCATGTGAATCTATTTATTGAGGTGGGGTACTGCAAGATTTTTTAGGTAACAGAATTTATTTTTAAATATCCATTTTTTTTTTTAAATATTCAGATGTATAAAATAATTCAACATCAGTAAAGAACAGGTAAACTGAACGGCACACTTTGGGTTGAAGTGATTGGTTTGATCACTGTTTACTAGGCATAGACTGGAATTGTGATCTTCAGTCCCGTTTTTACAGGGATCTGGTTACCATTCAGTTAATGATAGATGAAACATCTTTAGCGGTTGAGGGAAGGGGATATGTTATTGTAACAACAATCATGAAACTTATCTTATTCTATTTTAGAGTTGTATTTAATTTAGAATGTAGGTGCACGGTTGCCTTCTTCACGGAGCATTGTATTATCATTATATGTGTAACAAAGAAACTGCCATAACTGGTACTGTTTTCTAATGAGATGTATATCATTGTGTCTTAGTGCAAACAGGTGATTAACTAATTAGAGGGTTTTTTATACGTATGATTGGGGAGTGGCACTGTTTGTTCAGCATGTATTCTGAAGAAGTTGGAGATTGCTCTGATGAAAAGCGTTTGTTAAACGGCCTAAATCTTTTTCTTTTTTTATCGTGAGGAGTTTTATTAACAAGTATTCGAAGTTTCAAGAGTGTATTCCTTCATTTCTGGGAACGTATTTGTGGATTTGGTTATTCAGTGTTTAATTTTCTTGGCTTGTCTATGTTATGAAAGTAGTTTTTCTCCAGTTTTTAATTTGCTGTTAATAAATACTTGCACCAAAAAGATGGAGTTGTTACTTAGTTTAGGTGAGTGTAGAAGTCCATTGTGGTTGCAGCAGCCTTGGTGATCAGGTCAGGACTTTCATAATGAGGGTTGTGGGAGAAACAAACGAAAAAGCAAGGTCAAGTATGCTGTCTGTGGACCCTTAAACTATGAAATCTTAGAGAATTGATATTGGTAAAATTGAGGAAATACTGGGAGTATTGTATAAAATTTCCAGTAAATGGGTGGGGGGTTAGTTTCCCAGCCTTAGATGTATGAAATTCAGCTTAAGGTAGTCACCTGGAGACATTTAAGGGGGATTTAGTTGACAGTAATGTGGTAGCTGGCTTTACTGCAAGGTAAGATTTGCAAGAGCTGATATAGATTTGGTGTGAGGTAATTGGGGAATTTATAAATATGGGTGCTATACTGCTTTCAGACTGTCTAAATTAGTGATAAGTCCTATGCCATGATACAGTTCATATCAGTGCAACCGAAATCAAGTTTCAGTAACTACTCTTTAGTGTAGGAAGGCCACAAGATTGTGCAGCTTTTTCAAACTGCCAACATTGAACAATGCCACTTTAAACTGAGTTTGAATTTGCTAGGTTGTAATATCCGAGACTGACCTTAACTAAAATGACACTGGGTGAGAGAGTGTCAGCATGCAGAAGTTTTGAGGGGAGTGATTCAAACCATCCCTTGTGTAACAGCGTGGCCTATTGGTAGACTCACTTGTTGATGCACAGTGGATTGCCCCTGGAATGATGCCAGTTAGTCTGCTGCCTTTTTGAGGACTTGTGGCATTCTCCATGATACTATGTTCAAGCGGTCTTTTCTGCCTTTAACACGCGCGTTGAGAACTTGACCATGCCTCTTTCCCCTGGGATAGATTATCAAGTTCACTGACCCTCGTGGGCAGCCATGAGGTCATACTCATTTGAAGTGAAGAAACATAAGCCCTGGTGCCAGAGCGGTAGTGGACTGACGCACATTTATTGCGCAACTTGAGTAAAGAATGCGTGTGTCAGACTAGTCTGTTACCTATAGGTTGCCATTTGACAGCCTCTAAAGATCTGGGTGTGTGAGTGGAACCAAAGTGACTCTTACGTGGGGGCTGGAGGTGCAGCTGAGGGGTGTATTTGTGGGTATAGTACTGTGTGGCTGAGGTTTTAGTAGTACCTAGGAGACTTAAGCAGGTTTTATCCACAGTGTAAATGGGTTTAGTGTTGGGTGGTGGTAAGCTGTTTTGAGTACCACCCTGTTGCAAGCGCACTCTAATGTAAGGGGACAGACATGAATTCATGTTAATTCTGACCAGTGATTAATCAGTAAGTACTTGGTGCTTCACAACAAGGCTAGAAAACATGTGCACACACAAAATGGTCTGCTGAGGAACTTGGAATCGTAGAAATGTAAAAATAATTGCTTTCACTGGGACTAGAGTAGAAGGAGCCCTGAAGTCGACAATCACTTTTGCCAATACCTAGCTTTCGCTACTGCTGGTTTCACTCCAGCTAGGAACTGACCATTTTCCTTGTTATCCCAAGCTGGTTCATGAGAAGTGCTACAGGCTCTCCAGTTTAGTGTTGTCCCAGATGATGGCAGGATCTGTGGGCTCATAGAAGTCTTTTCTAGGTAGGTTCAGGTCAGCACAGTAAAGGAAGCTGCTAAGTGGTCTGAAATTTAAACTAAAGTTCCTGAAAGAATGATAAGATCAACGGGGAAAGTCCTACACACACCGGCCAATGTTCCTCTGTTCCTTGTCTTTTCAGAACCAACAGTGGCATTAATCACAAGCTGGCTGCCAAGTGGGTCACAGGGAGCTGGGAATGAATATTCCTATGCTGTTTCACCAGAAGTGAAATGGCAGCACTGATCTAAAGCTAGCTCCTGAGAAGCAGTTGGCAAGGATTTTCAGTGATCTGTAGTCTCATCCTGGATGCTCCAGTTTTTTAAAACTAATCTGGAAAGGGTGAGGTTCAGATCTGTAGATGTTTTTAGTGTTTCAGTGTTGCAGTCCTGACTTGTGGGGTTTCCTGGTATGAAAGCCCTTGGCTGCCCTGAGTACCGGAGAAAGTTTTCTCCTCCGGTTGGTGGACGCCCTAACTGACATCAGTACAGTTGGGTATAAAGGGAGTCAGGTTGCATCATGAAATCGGTCTTTTCTCGACATCTGAGTCCGAAGCAGTGTTTCAGTGCATCGGTCTGTCTGTCTGGTCATTTTTTGATTAAAATTGCTTTACCCCATTTAATACAAATTAATCTGTGATGAGGGTCTTTCAAGCCTTTATCTTGTAGTCTTCAGTAGTAGGTAGATGAGACTGAGGATTAAGGACAGGCATCTCTGTAGCCATTTAATTTAATGCAAAAGGGATGGGGGGGCAGAGTTATTAACTTGACAAACCTCGAATAATTGTCCTATTCAGTTAATCTTAAAAATGTTGCTTAGTTCCACGTTTCAGTTTGCAATCTTTGCAAAGTAACTGTTAGTGTTGCCATCTGGTCCTAACAGAGAATGTTTTAATTTTAAACTTTCTTGGAATTTAGTATTCTTTTTCTTGGAATTTTAGAAAACATTTGCAATTAAAGCAAGGGCAAAAGTCGGTGTGCAAGTATGCAAAGACATTCAGAATGGTCGCAGTTCTGATAATGGAGGAGGATAATATTGCTTGTAGGGCTATGATGGATGGGATGTACAGAGATGACTTGGAGAATGAAATGAACTTTTTGTGGAGTAGGTGGTAGGCATGTTTTTTAAACTGTCCTTGTTGTGGGAACCACCAGCCTGAAGATGGCCCACAGATGTTTTCCACACACAGGAAGCCTGAGAAAAGAGGTGCTAGACGTGAAGGCATGGTGTGGATTAAGTGTAGATTGCACCAATTTTGCTTGTGCTAGTGGATAAAAATGGTACATGGTGGTCCTGGAGTAGAAGTAGTGTGGAACTTGCAATTTGGGAACAGATATAGTTCTACGTTCAACCTGAGATGAGATGTGAGGAAACCTAACGTTGGCCAAAAGTTGTATATGTATTTTGCAGGTGATTGTGCTTCTGGTAGTAAAGGCCTTGGCTCAGAGGTGTAGCACTGTAATTGCATTCAGAACCAGTCCTCTACTGGTGTAATGCAGATGGACAGGTGAGTGATCCTCTTGCTTCCTATATTTATTTTTGGAGCTCAAATGTAAACTGCCTATCTGCTCTGTTCTTCTGGATTTGAAGAGAGCATATGCAATAGTTTATGCTTCACTGCCATGGAACATGTTCATAAGACTTCATGCATATGTAACGGAAAACAAGTCTTCATTCCCTCATTTATGTCCACCTATGGCTGTCCAGCATGAGGGTTCATTCATTGTCAGAGACTGCTCAATTTAAAAACAAGAGAGTCCAAATTGTCTGCTGCCTGACAAAAACTGGCCCTTTGTAGTGTTTGATGCTTCCTTCTTAGTATCAAGCATATGTTATGTCACTGTATAGAATGTTCATGAAGCAGTAATGCAGAAACTGAAATCAGAATATGAGTAAGGGACTTGGGTAAGGTGTCCTCCTATAAAGAAACTAGGATGGTAGTAAAATAGCACTAAAAGGTGTCATTTTATGCCAGAAATATTCTGGTCAAACTATACTTCAGTAGGACTGGCTGCATAATCGAAGAAAACCAGCAAAATGGATTAATTTTCTGGAGAGAAAAAATGGCTTTGGGATATAGGAATATGGCCACGGATAAAGAAGGAATCCATGTAACTAAAACTGAATAGTGGCATGGCTGTACTTCAGTAAAACTGAATGTATGAAGTGATGAAAATAAGGTGAACCTTGCCTATTTATATTTAAAACTGAGGATGAAATACACAACCTTTGCTCCCATTCAGATGAATTAACTGAAAACTTGAGGTAGGATGAGGAAAACACATGGTTGAAATGCAGATGAAATAGGAAATGAGGGAGAAACTTGAGATTTTGAAGTTAGTGCCAGATGACAAACCTTCTGTTCAGTGCATCAGAAAAGCATAGGGTGGACTTTTGCCTGACCTTCATGAGACAGCACGAGTCAATGGATTGAACTGCCAGGTAACGAAGTAGCTTGTAGAGTATATGTACCTGGCAATGCAGTAAGGATACCCTGACCAGAACCTGTGAAAACTGTAGAACTACCACTAAAGGAAAAAGGCATCCCTTCTGCCCTTAACTGGATAATTTTTAGGCCGTTTCCCTGTGGGAAGCTCAGAGGACCTGGGAATTATGGTATGTTTCTAGGGTGGGAGACTAGTCTGGGGGCGGGTGTTATCGCAAGCTTGCAAAAGCAGAAGGGATTCCCATTCGCACAGATGTTTGTTTCAGTAAGATAGCCAGCAAGCGCCTGAGGTTTTTGGGGATTGTGACATCTTTCATATACTGATGGATCCACTCACTGTTGCATATGTAAGAACTAGAGTATCTTAGAAACAGGTGGTCCCAACATCTTGGCTCCCTCCAAGCCAGTAATGCCACTGCTTCTCTGCAGTAGTCAGTTTCTGTTCTGAAAAGCTTGCCTTTGTTTGTATTTTCCTTTCTTGTGAGAGCACTATATTTTGCTGCATCTTTTTTTTTACTTGATGGAAATGTGCATCTAGCGATAGAGGGTCAGCTCTTGCTAACTGTGTTAAGTTGTCCAGCTTTGAGAATTCTGTGTTTTCCATTTCATGCTTTGCATAATTCCTTTTGTTCAGGATTCTGTTGCAGCATTATATTGCAACCTTGCTCATTGGTGAGGTTGAACTTCAGATGAAAATGCATAATCTTCTGTTGCCTAGAAAACATGAAAGGGCTGAGCGGTAGTTAGTCCTTTCCCTACACTTTGCATTGGTGACCACGCACCCTTGTCATTCCTGATTACCTTGCATAGTCACAGCTAGTCTTCAGTTGCCAGTTTTGCCTCTAAGTTATTCCTATAGTTTCCACAGATTTCTCTCTAGCTTTGGATTGAAAGTGTGGTCATATAGGGGCATTAAGGAAATTCTTGAAATCCCTGTTAGTGTTTTCAGGAAGACTGTTTACTTTCTAATTTTATGGAGAGGCTGGGTTGTGAAACAGAGCTGACACACTCTCAGAAGGCTGCATTTACTTGGGATGTATCTTTTTGGTCCTTTGTTTTTAGGGCTGATCATATTTTATCCAGTGTAATACAAGATGGCATACTGTGGAAGGATGCTGTTAAAGTTGGTGTCATGAAATTTAGTAGACTTTGACTCTCTGCCATTCATTTTGTTTAGGATAACTGTGTAAGTAGCAATCTTAAGACAAACATAGTAATACAGTGAATGTGACCAGCAGCTTTAGATCTAGAGGTCTGCTGCACCTTATTTCTCAGGGCCTAAAAAGGGTCAAACAGAGAACTACCGATGGTGGTCACAGTTGTCCTGGCTTATGTTTGACCTGAATTAAACCACAGTTCAGTTTGGATAAGTAGGCTTGGCATAAAGTTCCAAAGTGGAACATTCTCTCTTTCCTGCGATGGAGTATCTTTAGTTATATTAGTAAGGTGTAAAGAGCACCCCAGCCCCTGCTTGCATGTTAAGGGGGATGCATCCCCTCACAAACTTTTATTGGGGCAGTATTTAGGGTTGAATTTGTACAAGTAACTTTGATATCACAGTTGTGCCCTTTTTGTTTAATCCTTTGTTGATGTCTAAGATTTGTGAAATTTTTTTGTTTGTTCATCCTCATTTAATAAAGTGCAATTGTCTGGTTTTGAGTACTATAGCTAGTAGCTGCGTTGCTAATCAGTTTTTGGAGGCATGCTTCTGTATGAATTGTCCATTTTAATGCACTTTGGCACAGTTCTTGGTATGTAGAAAATTGAAATGTTTCATGCACTGTTGTGGAGCCTTTTGATACACTGGTCTAATTGATATTGATGCTATTTAAATCCAGTCTGCCAGGGATGAGCTTGCTGCCATCTGGTAGATTTGACTAGGCACAGATGTAAATCAGCAGAACACGTCTTTCATGGGGTGGGGGAGGGGGGGTTATACCCCCATGCTACCAGTCTCAAAATATACTACCTCTGAAGTTGCACCAACTCTGAGAAAAGATAATAAATGTTTTCTTTTGATGTGAACTGAAAGGTAGTGTTATGTAGAAACCGTGTGGGTACTGAGCCTGAGCATCTGGTAGTGTAGAAGGAATCACCCCCTTGCAAGAAATGCTTTAATGTTGAATGTTTGTGACTAATGTAAGTGGTGGTCTGTAGGGCAGCCTTTGGGAAATTGCATACTGCTGCAAAAATTAAGTAGCCCCAAGTACATGTTTAGTGGATGCTGATGTAAATCACTGAACCAAGTGGTGTAGAACAAAGGCTGTCAATTTATCCTGCTACAGATCCACAAGTTGCATTCCCTAGTGCTTCTCGGACGGCAGTGACCGTCTTTAACGCCTTTAAGTTGTCACTCAAGATAATTCTCCTTAATAGAAGTCCATACCTCACTGTTCCTCCTGAACATTTTTGCATGTATTGTTACCTAAGATTACACTTATTTCTATTTAATTTGCTCATTCCCTTTTCTAAAGATCCCATTTCCAGTTTTTCTCACAGTATTCAGTGCTTCAAATAGTCTGCTTACATTTTGATTTCCATTTTCCAGTAATTGTTTTTTTGATAAAATTAAATCTGTTGCCGTACTATAGGCAGTTCAGATCCTGTGTCCCAGCTCAAAAGAATAATCTATCTAGCCATTTACTCCCCCAGTATGTCTGGCAGAGTTCTTTAGGGAATTTTTAAAATTTGCTAACTCATTACACTTGCAAACATATGCTCCCAGTTACCTCTTTCTTCCCCATCACATTTCGAACATTTGCTATCTGTGAAAAGTTTTTAAAGTCTGTTTGAGATGTAAAAACTCTTCCGCAAATATTTCCAGGTAACCATCCTAAACCTTCTGGACCCTTTGAAAATTTGGGTGCCGTACATTTGTCTTCCTTATTGGCCCCTTATAAAAGGATTTTTTTTCTAACCTCCTTGATTCTTATAGTTGTGTTTTTATGTGCTGTACTAATTGTCCCCTTTTTCACATTAGCTTTTCTAGATTCATCTAAAAACTCTACCAGAGCGCATCTTTCACGTGGGACTCTCGTATCCCTTTCTTTTAACCTATACTGTACAATCCCTGGTAGGGAAGGCAGTCTCTCTAAGCTGCAGTCCAAACTTCTCATCTCACTCTTCTTACCTTTGTCTAGCCATTTGCTTCCAAAACTTTGGTTTCTTTGCCAGTTGTCACCAGTAAATTCCAGCCACCCTGTTGCCTATTTTATTTACTTTTTGCAGTCATCCCTGTTGGCAGGATTTCCTTTCCCATTCCTGTGTTGGCATAGTTCTTACTTTCTGCAGTTTTGAGTAATCTGGTTGGTTCTCAGATCTGTGTCCAAAAACCCCATTCTTTCCTTGCTATTCCAATTCTTCCTCCCCCTTTAAATCGGTTAATCCTAAACCACATTATTCTGTTGGGAGGATCACCGTATCCTACTTAATTCTTGTCCTTTTCCCCTCCCTGGTAAATTCCTTTAATTCCGTTATACTAGTAACAATCTGGCAAAAATGCACATTAGACACATTCTGTACAGTAAGTCTGATTGCTCTGTGGTGGTGCTTCAGATACAAGTGTGAAGCAACTTTTATCTATCTTAAGTCCATACATTTGGGCCATTGCAGTTGCTCAGCCATGTTGCCATTTTTGCTTGAGTAAACACATGTAAAATGATATTGCATAGCTTTGCTTTGTCTGTCTGGTAGCAAATGTTAATTGTTTAATGCTTTAATTTTTTTAGACTTCTGTGAACTCATTAATTGGTCCATTGCGTAGTTTTTTTCCCTTGTCCCTTTCAATTTTTTGAATGTAATGCATTGTTTGGCACACATGGAAGCAAAACTTTATTTCATGTTTAGGCATGTCCTACTGTCTGCTTCCCTTAAGTAGGTTGGAGCATCGTGCAGGGTGTTAAATGAACTTGCACTGTAATGTTAAATTATTGTATTACCGAAAATCCTGAAGGCTATCCGCTGAAAAGTGTTCCTCCTTAGTTTGTGTACATCATTGCACTTGGTAAGATAAGTGCATTTCTCCCCTAATACTTATTTTATATTAGTTTTTTAAATAAGTCTGGATTCATTGAGGATCCATCCACAGATTTCTGCTTTACTCCTGTATGATGTAACTTTAGGAATCCTTGGATATGTCTGTAGACTTTAATGGGGATGTCCCTGTGCATACATACTAGCTTTAAGTCTACAGATGAATTTTCATGGTATCCATGTATTGATCTCACCAAGTGATTGTTTGCCAAACTTTAAAGGCTTCTTGTGACATCAGCAAAAGCATTTAATGAAGGATTTTATATAAAAATGTGCATTTATTTATATAAGGAAAAAGTATATCATGGCAGAATTGACGCTACATACCATGGTGCAAAAGGCAAGTGAAAAACTGAAGGAACACTTTTTATGAAGGAGTGCAGGAGATTTCATTTGGTAGGAGCATGAAAAACACTACATTTCCATTGTCTGTCTTCATATTAGTACTTTAACAAAAGTTTATTAATGTAATTGTTTTATTGTTTTGCAGTTGATCGTATTGTAGGACTGGATCAGGTTGCAGGCATTGGTGAAACTTCAATGCCTGGGGCATTTAAGACCAGAAAAGGAATGTTCCGTACTGTGGGTCAGCTTTACAAGGAACAGCTTGCCAAACTAATGACCACTCTGAGGAACACAAACCCCAACTTTGTCCGCTGCATAATCCCAAATCATGAGAAAAAGGTACTTTCCTTCATATCTCTGCTTAGAAGTATTTAATGTAAGCTCTGTTTTTTTGTCACAGGTCAGTTAAAAGTTGGTGTCAAAAAATTGATTTTGAAAATGCTGGGCTGCCAGTTTTCACATAATCCTATTTTCAGAAGTCTCTTCCCATTTTGTGCAGTGCTCTCACCATTCTAGTGCTCAAGTTTTTTCATTTTCATCCTTTTCCTTGTATGAGAAGATCCACTACCTCATTCCGTAGAGGAAAGCAGGATGAGACCTGTGTATGAGAGCACTGCCCTGTAATTGAAATTGGAGGGCAGTAACTGTCTTTAACATGTATTGCTGCAAAGGGTCACCAGAGGAAATGGACTAGTTTAAGTATTGGAAGAATATGTAGCCATTTAGTGACTGCATGTTAATTTTAGTGACTACTTCCATACACTTAATTTGCTTGGTAGATTTGTTTTGTGAAGGCAGTACGAGGTGGCAATCCTTAGAATCCCATTACCTCTGCCAAGATGCAGTAGTAATCATAGTACTAGTGCTTCAAAGTCTTGTAAAAAAGCAATGCTTTAGCGCTAAAGTTTGCTTTCAGTTCTGTTTATTATGTTGGAACTGCAGTGCTCTGCATTTTAAATTAACAGTATAACCATACAGTGTTTAAGGAAAAAGAATGCAGTTCTGCATTTTCTTAAATTGTAACTGCATTGCCACCTACTGCATTGTATCTGGAGTGTTTACATTTTGTAAGACACCTGTATTCTTTCTGACAGGCTGGCAAATTGGATTCTCACCTTGTGCTAGATCAGTTACGGTGTAATGGTGTACTTGAAGGTATCAGAATCTGTAGACAAGGATTTCCAAACAGAATAATCTTTCAGGAGTTTAGGCAGAGGTGAGTACTGCTTTTATGATTAATCTGATGGTGATCTTTATATAAAATTTGTGTAAAGAGACTTTAATACTGGGGCACATTGTTTGTGTTCAACCACATAGGTTTGGTGAGTTTAGGAAATTGTCCATAGCCAAGGTAGTGGTTCAGAGTTTTATCATTTGTGTGTTACTTTTAATGATTGATCTTTCAGTCTGTTACAAGTTTTCAGATCACCAGCTTGGGTTGGTAACTGGTAGCCTACGCTGAGGTTTCCTGCAAATTAGCTGGTAGATACTGCCATAAGATTCCAGCATGTTCACCAGATATAGTACAGAGACTCACACTAGCATGGAGTTGAAGTGTAAAAGCCTTCTGCTTTCCGATGCCAGTGCAACTTAAGAGTTTAACCCTTGGGTTGCTCTGTAGATGTCCTATTCCAGTGTTGCAGTATTCTACATGTGAATTTACTCTTGCTTCGTGTACGTCCAGCCAGTATGCAAATGTTTTCAGTACCCATGTGGTACATCTGATGTCTGATATGGCTGATGGAATGTGGGCCATAAAAGTGACGTCTGCACACACCAGCCCTCAGAACTTCTCAGCCGCCAGTCATGCACCAGGTGTTCCAGCTCCCGCTGTCGTCACATTCAAGAAATCAGATAATTACCCTTTTGGGCAACCTTTCAGTTCTATTACTTATTGTATTGCCTATTCATGTCATCCAGAAAAGGCAAGTGTAAGTGCGGCCGTCAGATTCCTCAAGGATACACACCACCAGTGCCTTTTCTGCTTGGGTCGGTTGCACAGCCACAAGGCCTGCTCTATTTGATGGGTGTTTTCTGGCATCCCTCCTCCACTACTGAGTCCTAGGCTTCAACCCACAGACCCTACTATTAGGGAGGAAGCTCTATCTGATTTTTCCTCTGAAGAATCGCTGTCGTATTCATCCCAAATCTCTTCCCCTTTGAGATATGGTTCCCCAGAGGAGGAATCTGTCGAGCCTGACTCCCCAGCTGAGGATTTAACTTTTTCAGAAACCATCTCTAAAATGAGACTATTTCTAGTGAGAATCCTCTGACATGACTGATGTGACCTCATTCAGATGGATTCCTCAACCCCGTCTGCCATATGTCCAGTCTTGCCTGCCTTCCTGGATACTTCCTCCTCAGCATCCTTTAATCCAGACTCTCAGCCTCCTGCCTCTTCGCAGGCCAGATAGACTAAAAGTTCCTGACACTGCCAAGCACGTCCATAAGTGCCCTACTGCAGATCCAGCCACTGTGTACAGACAAGGCTTCTAAGCTGTTACCCACAACCACTCTACTCCCTGCTGACAGACAGCAAAACTATGTAATGTTGGGAAAGAAAATTTACACCTCTGCTACTTTGTCTTTTAGAGCCACAAATTACCAGACTCACATGACTAAGTATGCTTTATCCCTCTTTGAAAAATCCACCAAGGAATTGGCAGATATTCCAGACTGTGCTGCTAAAGCTTCACTGACTTCCCTTCTGGCTCTTAACTCCCAGGTTACCAGCCACTCAAGTACAGTTATGATGCTGCAGAAGCCTCAGCTAGGTCTGCAGCATCAGATTCTGCATTAAGGAGATACTCGTGGATATCCTTCTGTTCCTATGTTGCAGTATTCTTGGTGTGGGATTTTCTGCCTCAGGTGACCCATATGTCTGTTCCTATACAAAAGCTTCAGCTTGGCTGCTGTAGTTGTGCAGGACGTCGCACGCAGGGCCATAAACCAGGGGCCTTATGCACAGACCTCAGAAATTTTCAGCCGCAGACTACCGTCCTATTGTGTGCTTTGCTCCTTCACTTCAAGATGTCTAAAAGCCAGGTACCCAGTTTTTTTTTTCTTTGATTTCTAGTTAGGTTGGTTTGCTGTAGTAACCTTTAGCTGATGCCTGCTAAAAAGCATAAATGCCATTGCGGGTGACATACGCACGACCGCTGCATTTTTTGGCTAGGCCAAGAGCACTACCATATTGCTTGCTCAATCTGCCAATCCGTCAGTGTTCTTTGTTTCACTGTTGCAGTCATTACATTTGGGTTATCTACTTGCAAGGTATCCCTCAGTTGGCCTGATAAAGTGTTGTCCTACGTCTGTTGCTGTCACTTTTTCCATGACGTCAGGTCGTCAGAGGTATAAAACATGCAGCCGACACCATTACGTCAGTCTTTCCGTGCGGTGCCCGAAGCAGAAGCATTTCGCAAGTGCCGGTTGGCAGACTCCTGAAATTTTCATTTTTGAGTTTCAGAACCGAAGTCTTCAACTAAAAGCTAAGTACCCCGTTGAGGAAACTTTTTCTTGCTCTTAACCTATGTAAAAGTAAATAATTGCATTACTTGTGAAAAGCAAATACCTCAAAGATTTTCATTCGTACTGTATTCCTTGCCTAGGCCCAGACCACGACGTACCTTGCTGTTGGTTTTGTGCCTTATTTAAACCACGAACTATCAGTCATCTGTATATTTATGCTTCTAAGTGTTTTGGTGCTCTGTTTAATTATCCTGATATGTCTTCGGTCAGTCGTCCGACTACCGAAATACCGAAAAAACGCAGATATACAGAGGCTGTCTAAGTCCAATGCTGCCAACGATGTTTCTAAGCCAGTCGCCAGTTCGCCGACACTCAGTGAGGCGCTTTCGCAGCCCCTGATACCCGCTACTTCTGATTCGCAGGCCTTTATCGAGACCCATTCAAAGTCTGGTATGCCGAGAGATGCTTCAACTGTGGAACCTGCGGATGTCTCTACCTTGGATGGGTCCGTAGCCGCTGTGCATGCACCGGCTTCTGAGGGTGTATTCGGGCCTACTGACTTGCGTATTAGTGACACAATCTTAAAGGCCTAAATCTCGAACCATGCCTAAAAAACTGATGCCCAGACCTGCATGGTCATGCCTCAGCCTAAAAAACAGAAGAATGGCTGAAGACCTTATTACTTTAATCAGGGGAAGCCAGCCTTCCTCCTCTGAGACATAGGACTGAGTTTGATACTTCCTACAAGGATTCTGAATTTTCTGTTCCCTCTGACCAGGATTTACCCTTATCTACCTTTGAGGATTCTGATGCTGAGGACTCCATTCCCTCTGCTCCCCCCCAGAGGATTTCTCTTTTGGTGTAACCTTGCATACTCTTGGAGCATTTTCGTTGAAAGTCAGGATTTCTCTGATTCTAAAAAGAGGCTTAGGGCTTTCTTACTCCTGTCCCAGCACAGGCCTTTAGCCATACCCTCCTGTACTAGACATTGTTGATGCATTTGCAGAATCTAGCTTGGCCTCTGACTTTTTACCTCCTGCTTCCAGGAAACCTGATAGATATTACAGGGTCCCTGACTCTCGCAAATTCATTTTCAAAAATCCTACTGCGGATCCGGAGACCATTTCACACGGGCCCAAGGGCATTAAAGCTACTACTGCCAAAAATCCCACCCCCTCTGAATGAATCGACTCCAGGGTGCTGGATAGATGGGGTAAAAAGGTATACACTTCTGCAACTTTGCCTATTAGAACCTTAAACTGACAGTTTCATATGTTGAAGTATCAGACACATATTATTGGATTGCTTAAACAGAAAATGATGTTTCCTGATTGTGCTGAAAATAAGGATTTACAGGATTTATTTCATTCATTTGAACAGGTTGGAAAACATACTTTGCAATGTGGTTTTGTCTCTAGGCATCTTGTAGGGCTGCTGTCACTGGCTGTGTACTTAGAAGGCATGATTGGCTTAAGGAGCAATCCCTACCAGATCATGTTAAAACAAAATTACTGGATGCTCCCCTAAAACAGGACTGCCTGTTTGGCAGCAAGGCAGTAGTTCTAAAAAAGATGGAAGAAAAAGGTAAATCTATGCAAACTGTTAAATGATTTTTTACAAGTACAACCTCCAAGATTTAGTAGGCATTGGCCTTCCAAGAATTGGTCCTTTCCTGCCTCTTCCAGACCTTCAGTCCAAACCCAGATCCAGCAGAGCTGCCAGGCTGCAGTCCCAGGGTATGCACAGGACTAAGCAGTGGGGGACCTCCACTTCCAAATCTGGGAATAATAAGACTCCCCCTATGGTAAACTGTCTCAATGACTTCCTTTTAAAATTTCCAAGCACTTATCAACTGACTGCCCCTTTGGGGGGAAAGATTGCTCTTCATGCAAAGAACTGGGAACTCTACCCAGGACAAATGGGTTTTAAATAGTGTCCCAGGGATACAGATTTCACTTCCACACGTTGCCAACACCAAGTGGGTGGCCAGACCAGACCTACCCCCAAATCAGTGGGCAGAGGCCCAAAAACAAGCACTTTCTCTCAAGCATGGGAGCTATTCAGTTGGTACCAAAAGAGGAAAAGGGACCAGGTTTCTACTCGAGACTTTTCCTGGTACCCAGAAAAGACAAATCATGGCATCCTATCTTGGACCTGTCTATCCTAAACACCTTTTTGGAGATTCCAAAATTCAAGATGCTGACTCTTCACCAGTTGCTTCCTATGCTATGCAAAGATGCCTGGTTGGCAACAATTGCTTTAAAAGAAGCATACCTGCACAATCCCAATCAGGGAATCTTGTAGAAGATTCCAATGCTTCAAAGCAAGCTACACGCACTCTCAGTTCTCTGCATTGCCCTTTGGCTTATCTACTGCGCCCAGGGTATTCACAAAGTGCCTAGCTCCAGTTATTGCATTTTGCAGGCAAATATTCAAATATACCCATACCTGAACGATTGTGTAATTCAAGCAGAAAGTCAGGACATACTTTTGAATCAATCTGGCCTTTGTACAAAGGGTTCTAACTTGTCTGGGGTACACCATAAATGAAATGAAATCACACCTGGTGCCCTGTCAACAAATTATATTCCTGGGAGCAAGCTTGAATACAACTTCCCAGATGGCTTTCTTCACGACAGCGAAACAAATTCATTTGACAACCTAAGACAAATACTGCAAGCCTTAGGGTTCATGGCCTCCTGCATTTTTCTAATTCCATATGCAAGACTGCATTTGAGGAAACTACAGTGGTATCTAAAAAGCCTATGGTGTCAACATTCTCAGGATCTAGAAGCAATGATTCCCATCATAACTTGCCTACGCCTAGAGTTCCTTCAGTGGGCAGAGGCCTGCCACCAAAACAAGGGACTACCTTTCACACCACCCCCTGCCGCCCAAACCCTAACAGACGCATAAGACTATGCATGGCTCACCTGGCAGGGAAGTGCATTCAGGGCAAATGGAACCCAAGTCAAATGCACCTGCATATCAGTCAAAAAGAAATGTTAGCTGTACAGAATTGATAGCATTCAAGGACTACATTCTTCCAGGAACAACTAATGGTAAAAACGGACGATACCAGTGGTACATAAGCAGGGGGGGGTACACATTCTTACCCCTTCTGCAGACTAGCCATGGCATTGTGGAACACAGCCTTGAGATACCAAGGGCACCTACAAGCTCAATTCCTGCCAGGAAATTTAAATACACTGGCAGACTGACTAAGCAGAAACCTCATGGACCCACACGAGTGGAAACTGCAACCAAGGATTTTCAACATGTTGACCAGCAAATGGGGGAGCCCAGATATAGACCAGTTTGCCTCTCCCCGGAACTACCAGTTGGACAGATTTTGCACAAGGACTCCCACAAACAAGCCTGGAAAGTGGATGCTTTGTCCTTCAGCTGGAGAAACCTATCAGTCTATACCTTCCCCCCTCTGCTCTCCAAAGTACTACTAAAAATCAAACGGGCCAAACCAAGGATGATTTTGATTGCTCCAGACTGGCCACGCCAGCACTGGTACCTCCTCCTGCGCAGTGTCACGGTTTTCCCCATGGCACCTGCCTCAGACACCTTTCCTGTTGTCTCAGCAGGAGGACCAGATTCTGCACCCTCTGCTTTTAACACTGAACATAGCAGCCTGGCTAATTACCTTAATCTCTCCTTTATCATCCCTCAGTAAACCTGTGATGGATATCATTTTAGAGGCAAGGAGGCCTAGTATTAGAAAATCTTATGCTGAAAAATGAAAACTATTCTATGCCTGGAACCAATCTCAAGGGATGAGCACAGCAGCACCCAATTTACCTTGGATTTTACAATACTTAACTGAGATGCTTCACAAGGGCATGTCTTTTTTTTTTCTCCAAAATTCACGCCTCGGCCATTTCCACTCATTATGAGACAACCTTTCCCTCTTCTCTCATCCACTGCTCAAGCAGTTCCTCAGAGGGGCCAAAAATTTGAGACCACCCGGGAGCGCTCCAACCCCAGCCTGGGACCTTAACTTTGTTTTGGAAATACTCACTACCTCCTTTCGAGCCAGCTGCTACTGCAGACTTAAAATTTCTTTCTTGGAAAACAGCTTTTCTTTTAGCAATCACTTCAGCAACTAGGGTATCTGAATTACAGGCCCTTATGGCAGTGGAGCTTTTCATCATCTTTCATGCTGATAGGGTGTCCCTCAGAACCAACCCGTCCATGCCCAAGGTGGTATCCAATGTGGCTTTTAATCAGTCTATTCATTTGCCAACCTTTCCCAATCCACAGAACAAAGGGGAACGGAGACTGCATTCCTTAGATGTACACAGACAACTTAGATTCTACTTGGACAGGACTAAACCTCAAAGGAAATCTGAACTGTAGAGGGGAAGACTATTTCAAAGCAAACCATTTCTAAATGGATAGGTCATTGCATTCATTTCTGCTATAAGCACCATGGAAAAACCTATCCCAGATGGAATCGGACCTCGCTCCACCAGGGCTGCATCTACCTCTACAGCCTATCTCAGCGGCTTCCCTACCAGGGACATCCTAGAAGCTGCTACTTGGACTTCTGTACATACTTTCACCAAGCATTATCATTTGCCTATTTTCTTTAAATCCAGAGCTGGCTTTGCCACTGCAGTCTTACAGGGCCTTGTAGCTTGTCCTAATGCTATCTAAATTCCTCCTCCCAACCATAGCTTTGGGAATCTACCCAAATGTAATGACTGCAACAGTGAAATACTAAGAACCTAGTACAGTTGTGTACACTAACCATAAATGTAGATGTTAGTGTATTCACTGTTGCAGTCCTGGTTACCCCTCCTCCAGCTCCGTAACTTTTGGCTATACCTGTACTTTCCTTTATGATGCTTAAGTTTTTTGGTGTATTTGCTTATTTGTTGATGTCTCATTATATTTTTACATTTAATTGCTTGCCGCTTTCAAACCAGGTAGCCTAAGCCGCCCTCATGTTGGGGTGGCCCCACCTTTACATCATTGCTGCTTTTTTAAAAGTTTTATTGAAAGCGATAAATCAGTGTTTTACCCGCCATTGTACTTTTAAGACGCAAAGAAAACTGAAAATCTCAAACAAGCCTGCGAGTCATCGGCACAAAGCCCGGCGATGACCCATTTCTGTCGCCGTTATTCCCGTTCTTTCGCCCCAAAGCCGCAGTTTCAAGGATTAGTTTATTAAAATCTTCGCTAAAGCCTCTTGAAGTTGGTACGGTAGGATTTTACAATACTTAACTGAGATGCTTCACAAGGGCATGTCTTTTTTTTTCTCCAAAATTCACGCCTCGGCCATTTCCACTCATTATGAGACAACCTTCCCTCTTCTCTCATCCACTGCTCAAGCAGTTCCTCGGAGGGGCCAAAAATTTGAGACCACCCGGGAGCGCTCCAACCCCAGCCTGGGACCTTAACTTTGTTTTGGAAATACTCACTACCTCCTTTCGAGCCAGCTGCTACTGCAGACTTAAAATTTCTTTCTTGGAAAACAGCTTTTCTTTTAGCAATCACTTCAGCAACTAGGGAATCTGAATTACAGGCCCTTATGGCAGTGGAGCTTTTCATCATCTTTCATGCGGATAGGGTGTCCCTCAGAACCAACCCGTCCATGCCCAAGGTGGTATCCAATGTGGCTTTTAATCAGTCTATTCATTTGCCAACCTTTCCCAATCCACAGAACAAAGGGGAACGGAGACTGCATTCCTTAGATGTACACAGACAACTTAGATTCTACTTGGACAGGACTAAACCTCAAAGGAAATCTGAACTGTAGAGGGGAAGACTATTTCAAAGCAAACCATTTCTAAATGGATAGGCCATTGCATTCATTTCTGCTATAAGCACCATGGAAAAACCTATCCCAGATGGAATCGGACCTCGCTCCACCAGGGCTGCATCTACCTCTACAGCCTATCTCAGCGGCTTCCCTACCAGGGACATCCTAGAAGCTGCTACTTGGACTTCTGTACATACTTTCACCAAGCATTATCATTTGCCTATTTTCTTTAAATCCAGAGCTGGCTTTGCCACTGCAGTCTTACAGGGCCTTGTAGCTTGTCCTAATGCTATCTAAATTCCTCCTCCCAACCATAGCTTTGGGAATCTACCCAAATGTAATGACTGCAACAGTGAAATACTAAGAACCTAGTACAGTTGTGTACACTAACCATAAATGTAGATGTTAGTGTATTCACTGTTGCAGTCCTGGTTACCCTCCCTCCAGCCCCCTAACTTTTGGCTATACCTCTACTTTCCTTTATCATGCTTAAGTTTTTTGGTGTATTTGCTTATTTGTTGATGTGTCATTATATTTTTACATTTAATTGCTTTCCATTAGGGGGACGCCTGACATCTGGGGCAAGAAAAACTGATGTCATGGCGTTGGCTGCATGTTTTATATCCCTGAAGACCTGCCGTCATGGAAGAAGGGACAGCAACCAACGCAGGACCCAAGACTGAGGGCTATCTGCAAGCAGATAACTCAAATGTAATTACTGCAACAGTGAATACACTCAAACATCTACATCTACATCTACATTTATAGTAAGTGTACACAATTGTACTTTCCTAAGACCCTGTGCAGCCATCTGGCTGCTCTCAATCTATATCTAGAAAATCAGTGACTTAAAAAAATATAGCGCTAAGGATGGATCCCATTTTGGAAGATCTGACAACTTCCGTGGAAGAAGGCCAAGATTCCTAGGCCCACTTCATTGCCTCTCTGCTTTCGGATGCCCTGCCCAGTTGCAGGTTTAGGAGTTGGGGGACGTCTGTCAGATCAGTCTACTTAGGCAACCTTCAAGGAAGCCTCTTAGTTGACGACTGGCATGACCACAGAGCTTACTCAGACATTGGCTACAGCTGATGTCGAGGGGGTACCAGACATAGCCGGGCCTCCAACCGGGATACCGCCTCCTGACACCGCTACCCTTAGCCATGCACCCGATTCCAGGCCTTTGCCCAAGACTACTCCATTAAAAAAGAAACCGTAAACAAAACAGCTGCCTACATTCGCTGAAGGCTTACCTGATTGGCAGTCCAACTCATCTTTGCAGGCCTTCATGGCCCTTATGCCCACAGCCTCTTCTCCATCTACCCTTCCTCTCTTCAGCCCTAGGCCTGCCTCTGTCTCCTCTCTTTCACCACCCACTTTACAAGATAGGGAAGAAGAGCAAGAGGCTTGTTCATCTTCAGATGAATCCATTTCATATGTACCTCCAGAACACCCCTAAATGTACCTGTAACCATCCTACTTAACTCCTCCCTTTCCATAGTCCCATTTCTTCACTAGACTTATCAAGTCCTTTTTCTTTCTTATTTTACTTTATCCAATCTGCTCTTCTTTCTATACCCTCCTTTATATAATTTACTTTATCCTACTACTCTTCTTTTTTTTTCTCCTCCCTCTAGATCACTTCATTCCTCCTCTGCTATCTTCTTTTGCACTTTACTACTTCTGACCTTGTATAAAGCTATGTACTATTCTTTGGATTACATTTATTTTTCTTATCCATTGTATCCATAAGTTTGTTTTGCTCTTTATATTAACTTGTCTCTATTTGTATGTTTTGTTAGGGGCTTTTCCCCTCTAGTCTCCACTGAAAATGGGCAATTTCTTACCCAGTTGGACTAACACGGTTAACAAATGTGAAATAAATGCCTCCCAAATAGCCTCTCAAGAATATTACTCCCCAGATGAAGAATCCATTGAAGGGGACTCGCCTCAAGAGGATATCACCTTTGGAGAGACTATTACCAAAATGGAGTACTTCAAATGGGGCACTTTGTCTGATGCTCAAAAATAAAATTTTTGATTTGCTACAAGTAGAATCTCCCTCCCCCTCTGCCATTCTGCCTGCCATCCCTACTTATTTAGATGTCTTTTTCTCCGCATCTAAGACCCCAGACTCTCGGCCCCCTACCCCTAAGAGGCCAGATAGCTTCTACAAAGTGCTTGATGACCAGAAATTTCTAGTCAAACCACCCCTGGCAGAGACTGCTGTGATTGTAGTATCACCAAACAATCAAGACATTCCATCTGCCTCGCCTACCAACAGACAGTAAAACTATGGATAGAATTGAGAAGACCTTGTCCGTTAAGCTTCTACTCTGCTGCCTGCTACTCCAGACTGCCCCGCTAAATCTGACATAGCATCATAACTACATCTAATTGAATGTCTGGCTGCCCAAGTAGCCAGACATTCCATTAGATGTAGTTATGATGCTGTAGAGGCCTCTGCCTCTACTTTGCAGTTATTCCTGGCTACGCCTACCACACTTACTGGAAGACTTCAAGTCTAAAATCATTGATGCTCCTCTAGACCCTAACTTAGTGTAGCAAACATTCAGCAGTCCTTTTTTAAAAAAAAATACAAGAGTAAGGAATTGCAAGACATCAAGCATCTTGTTTCTCCTATTTCTAAATATTACAGAAATTACCCTGCAAAAACTACCTTTGTCAGAATAAACCCCTCCTCTGCTGGACCTTCCTCTTCCAGACGCATAAGGTGGAGCCAGAAGACAAACTTCTTCCAGGCCAGCTGTCCGACGGCCTCCCACTAGACCTTTTCAGGACAGAGGAGGACCCAAAAATGCGTGACTGCCTTGCCCACTTTCCCTTTTCTGACCGCCTCTCCCACTGCCTCCCCTTTTGGAAAAGCATCACTGCAAACAAATGGGATCTGACACTAGTTCAAAAAGGATACTTTTCCTGGAGAGAGAATCCCCCCCCCCCACTTTGAGGTGTATCCGCCCCCCAAAAGAAATCAGACTCCTCTTCCCTCAGATTTTACAAGACTTTCTGAATGGGAACAATAGAACCTGTCCCACCAGGGCAGAAAGGAAGGAAAAGGCTCCTACTCAAGACTTTCTGGTCCCCAGAAAAGATGTACCATGGAGGCCCATTCTGGACCTTTTCTTCCTAAACCTATTCTTAAGGGTTCCCACTTTCATAGGTTCATAGGTGTGTACTAGCCTAATGGCCCCGGAGCCTTTACAAACCTAGCCCAAAAGATAATTGCCTAGGCACCATGCCATCAGATGTTAGTTCAGTGCCCGTATCCAGTAGGGCAACTGGAATGTTCCCTGGAGTTAACTTTTTTACCCATCTACTCAAGACACCTCTTGAAATGAGGTGCTGTGCTCGACGTGAATGGGAAGCTTATTCCAGAGTATGGACAGTTTTTGGGAGGTGAACCTGTCCCTCCAGCATGTTCTGTTAATTGTGGTAATGAGGTTGTGATCTCTGGCGCATGGCACGGGGGGATTGGGATTTCTTAAGGTGCAGCATTTCAAGTAGGGTTGGGTCAGACATGGGTTTGCAAGTCAAGCAGAAATCACCTGTAAGTAGACTGAGACTGAGAACAGCTGAAGTTTGAGTCTGTCCATGTAGGACATGTGTTTAAGGCCTGGAATCCTTTGTGAGGTACTTTTGTGGCCTTTCCAGCTGTTGTAGGTGTCTGGTCAGGTGCATGCCAAATGGGGCATTGTATTTAATGATTAGTCTTATTAGGGATGACTAGACAGGGTGGATGACTTCTTTCTTCCTGATGCAAAACCTTTGGATGTTCATGTTACACTGCTGCAGTCATTACACTTGGGTTATCCTGCCGTCAGGCGGTCCTGCAGTCTGCCGGAGTTCCAAAGTCTTGGTCCGGCGTCGGTTGCTGTCGCTTCTTCCCTGACGTCAGTGCGCCAGGGGTATACAAGATGCATCAGACGCCATTTTCTTCAGTCTTTCTTGCCGCATGGTGCCCGAAGCAGGAGCAGTTAGCAAGTGGTGGTCGGCAGACTCCTGAGATTTTCGAAGTCGAATTTCAGATCCGATGTCTTCAATAAAGCTAAGTACCCCATTGGGGAAATTTTTTTCTTGCCTCAGACCGATGTCAGAAAAAGTTAATTGTATTTCTTGTGGGAAGCAAATACCTCATAAGGACTTCCACTCTTACTGTATTCCATGCCTAGGCCCTGATCATGACGTCACTAGTCGGTTTTGTGCTAAATTTAACAAACGCACTATAAAAAGACATTTTGATTTTGCTTTGCACTACTTTGGCCGAAGGTTCAGTTATACGATGCTGTCGGCTCAGCCGACTACCTCAATACCGAAAAAATGCAAAGACAAGGATAAAGACAGGCATCAGAGGTCTAAAACAGACGAAACCTCTTCTAGGCCAGTCGCCGGTTCTCAGTGAGGCACTTTCGCAGCCCCTGACACCAGCTACCTCAGAGCCACAGTCCGCTTTCGACTCCCATGTGGAGACATCTAGGCCTCTGGAAACTCAAGGTATTGGACCTATGGAAACTAACCCCTCAGGTGGTTCTGGAGCCGCTGAGCAGGCATCGGCTTCTGAGGGTGTTTTCAGACCTTCACAACTTACCATTAAAACAGCCAAGACAAAGGTACCATTAAAGGCAGAAACCAAGTACAGCATTCTCCTGGACAGTCCTCCATGCCTAAGAAACAGATGCTTAAAATGGCCGAAGACCTCCTTAATCAGGGGTTCCCATCCCCCGCCTCTGATCAGGTTTCCATTTCCTCTGATTCCTCTTCCGACCAGGGATACTCTCTACCCCCCTGTGAGGACTCTGAGGGAACATTTCCATTGGGAAAGCCAGGATTACTCAGAATCCAAGAAAAGGCTCCGGGATTTCCTCTATTGCCTCAACACAGGCCCCTGGCTATTCTGCCAGTGCTAGATATTGTGGATGATGTGTTCTCTGAATCCAGTTCATCTCCTGACTCTCTGCCCCCTGCTCCAGCCAAGCCAGATAGGTATTAGAGTCCCTGACTCTCACAAGTTTCTTTGCAAAAACCCTTCTGCTGATCCAGAGACTATTTCCCAGGCTCCAAAAGGGGTCAAGTCTTCTATTGTAAAAAATCCAGTACCCTCTGACAGATTCCAAAGCTTTGGATAGATGGGAAGTAAGTATGCACTTCTGCAACTTTAGCAGTAGGAGATTTAAATTGCCAGTTTCACATGCTTAAGTAGCAACAATATTTAATGGCTCAGTTAAAATAGAAAATGCTTACAAGCTCAGAAACTCCTGACTATAAAGAAATGCAGGATTTATTGCATGCAGTTGAACAAGTGGGAAAACATAACTCTGCAATGTGGTTTTGATTCTTTAGAGGCCTCTTGTAGAGCCGCAGTTACAGGTTCTGTGATTCAAAGACATGCTTGGTTAAAAGAACAGAGTTTACCTGACCATGTTAAGGCAAAATTATTGGATGCTCCTTTACAGCATTGTACCTTGTTTGGTGTTAAGGCAGAAGAGGTGTTAAAGAAAATGGAGGATAAAGCTAAATCTATGCAAACAGTCAAAGATTTCTTACAGGTACAGCCACCTTGATTTAGCAGAAATTGGCCTACAAATAATTGGTCCTTTCCAGTGTCAGGCCACAGAGGGGCAGTTACAGATGCCCAAGAGGCAGATCTCAACCCCAAGGCTCTTGCAGACAACGACAGTAGGGTACCTCAACCCCAAAAGGTGAGGGCAAGTCTCAACCTTACAGGAAACTGTCCCAATGACTTCCCCCTTCGTATGCCAAGCACTTCCCTTTTGGCAGCCCCCTTAGGGGGAAAACTAGCACTTTTTTCTCAAAATTGGCAAACAATCACCCAAGACAAATGGGTTCTGAATATTGTCTCAAGGTTACAGGTTCCACTTTCACACTTTACCAAGGCTAAAGGGAATGCCAAACCTGCCACAAAATCAATGGGCAAAGGTTCAAAAACAAGTTTCAGCCCTCGTGGACATGAGCTGTTCAAAAAGTACCATAGCAGGAACAAGGATTTTACTCTACTCTTCCTGGTCCCCTAGAAAGGACAAAGCCTGGAGACCCATACTAGACCTTTCAACTCTAAATACTTACCTGGATGTTCCAAAATTCAAAATGTTGACACTACAGCAGCTTCTTCCCATGCTGAGCAAGAAGGCTTGGCTTGCTCTGGACCTCAGAGGCATATCTGCATGTCCCTATCAGACAAGATTTCAGAAGATACCTCCGATTCAAAGCTGGTACAATGCACTACCAATTCTCTGCACTGCCCTTTGGCTTATCTACTGCGCCCAGGGTCTTTACAAAGTGCCTGGCACCAGTAATCGTATTTTGCAGACAAAAAGGAATTCAAATATGTCCATACCTGGATGACTGCCTCATTCAAGCAGAGAAAAAGGACATTCTTCTAAAGCATCTGGCATTTGTAAAAAGTTTGCTAATTTCTCTAGGGTACACAGTAAACGAAAATAAATCAAAACTAGTGCCCTCACAACAGATAATATTCCTAGGTGCCAGCTTAGATAAAATGGCCCAGATGGCTTATCTCATGCCAGACAAACAAGGACAACTGACTCAATATTTTCAATTGCTGGAAAAAAGTCCCATCTCCCTGCAAGAAAAATTCTGCAGGCCCTGGGATTCATGGCATCATGCATTCTACTAATTCCATATGCCAGACTGCATATGAGGAAATTACAGTGGTACCTAAAAAGTGTTTGGACTCTACATTCTCACTGTTTAGAAACAGTAATACCAATAATTCCCTGCCTGCAACAGGAGTTTTGATGGTGGGCACAGGCATGTCACCTCAACAAGGGTCAGCCTTTCACTCTACCCACAGCCAGGCAGACTAACAGATGCTTCGGATTACACCTGGGGAGCACACATGGCAGGAAAATGTATTCAGGGCAAGTGGACCACAGACCAGATGCTTCTTCACATCAATCAAAAAGAGATGTTGGCTGTTCAAAATGCCCTGACAGCTTTCAAGGACCTTCTGCATCCAGGACCATTATTAAAGACAGACAACACCACAGTAATGTGATACATAAGCAAGGGGGCACTCATTCTTATCCCCTAAGCAGGCAAGCCATGACCTTGTGGAACACCGCTCTAACTTATCAAGTTCATCTGCAAACACAATTCCTGCCAGGAAAGAAAAATACTCTGGCAGACTATCTCAGCAGAAATATTATGGACCCTCACGAATGGAAATTGAATCCACAAATCTTCAGCATGGCAACGCAAAAATGGGGGTGCCCAGACATAGATCTTTTTGTCTCCCCATTGAATTGCCAACTACAAAAATTCTGCACAAAGACTTGCCACACACAAGCATGGAAAGTGGATGCTCTTTCGTTCAGCTGGAAAAGCCTAAAAGTTTATGCCTTCCCACCACTGCCTCTCCTTTCAAAGGTACTCCTAAAAGCTAGACAAGAAAAAACAGATGATCCTGATTGCTCCAGACTGGCCACGCCAGCACTGGTTCCCAATCTTAAAGAACTTGGCTCAAGGCCCACCATGGATTTTGCCTCAAATTTCACACCTTCTGACCCAACAAAACAATCTTATCCTACACGGTCAGCTCAAAACCCTAAACCTGGCTACATGGCAAATTCATTATTCAAACAGGCAACACCTCTCTGTAAAGCTGTTAAGGATGTCATTTTGGAGGCCAGGAAGCCTAGCACCAGGAAATCTTACTCAAAAAAAATGGAAGAGATTCTGTGCCTGGAACCAGGCTCAAAGCCTTGACCCTCTTGTCCCAAACATTCCTCAGATTTTACAGTACTTAACTGAGATGCTGGACAAAGGCCTATCCTTATCAATTAAGATCCACACCTCTGCCATTTCAGCTCATTATAACACGGATCCTCCTTTATTCTCTCATCCCTTGCTAAAGCAGTACCTCAGAGGGGCTAAAAGCATAAGACCGCCCCGGAGAGCACCAATGTGGGACCTCAATTTTTTTTTGGAAAAACTGACCTTGCCACCTTTTGAGCCAGCCAATACAGCCAATCTAAAATTTTTATCATGGAAAACAGCTCTGCTCCTGGCAGTAACTTCAGCACGAAGAGTCTCAGAGCTACAGGCATTAATGGCAGTGGAACCTTTTTGTAATATTTCATCAGGACAGGGTTTCTTTAAGGACAAAAACCCTACATTCATGCCAAAGGGTGGTATCTAGTGTGGCTCTTAACCAAACCATCCATTTGCCAACTTTTTATCCAAACCCCCAAAATAAAGGGGAGAAACTTCTGCACTCTTTGGACATACACAGGCAGCTACGTTTCTACTTGGACAAAACAAAAGCTTTCAGGAAAACTGAACTGTTTGTAGCATATGCTGCAGGATCACAGGGCAAGGCTATCTCAAAGCAGACCATTTCCAAATGGATAGGACACTGTATTCGTTACTGCTACACATAGCATGGGAAATCAGTCCCTAATAACATTAGGCCACATTTTACCAGAGCAGCAGCCACTTCAACAGCCTTACTCAGAGGAGTACCAACCAAGGAAATTTTGGAGGTTGCAACTTGGAGTTCAGTGCACACCTTTACCAAGCATTACCACTTGCCTCTTTACTCTAAATCCAGAGCAGGATTTGCCACTGCAGTTCTGCAGGGCCTCATAGCCAAGCCTAACTCTTTAGACCAGCCACCCAACCTTAGCTTTGGGATTCTACCCAAGTGTTATGACTGCAGCAGTGTAACACTATGAACATAGTACAGATGTTCGTGTTACCCTGCTGCAGTCATCACACTTGGGGTTATCCTGCCGTCAGGCGGTCCCGCAGTCTGCCTGAATTCCAAAGTATTGGTCAGGTATCTGTTGTCGCTTCTTCCCTTACATCAGTGCGCCAGGGGTATACAAGAGGCATCCGACGCCATTTTCTTCAGTCTTTCTTGCCGCGCGGTGCCTGAAGCAGTTCCGAAGTGCCGGTCGACCGACACCTGAGATTTTCGAATAGTTTCAGTACGAAGTCTTCAAAGCTAAGTACCCCATTGGGGAACCTTTTCTTGCCTCAGTCCGATGTCAGAAAAAGTTAACAATTGCATTTCTTGTGGGAAGCAAATACCTCATAAGGACTTTCATTCTTATTGTATACCTTGCCTAGGCCCAGACCACGACATCACTGGTTGTCGGTTTTGTGCTAGGTTCAATAAGCAAACTATAAAGCGACGCTTTGATTTCGCACAACACTACGATAGGAAATTTAATTACACTATGCCGTCGGAGCAACCGACTACCGGCGTGCATAAAAAATGCAAAGATAAAGACAGGCAGCCTAGATCCAAGCCAGACTCCGAGGCCTCAGCTGGACCGGTCGCCGGTTCTCCGGTTTTCAGTGAGGCGCCTACGCAGCCCCTGGCTACTGCAGAATTGGAACCCCAGACCGCTTCAGATTCTCTAGCAGAGAGTTCTAGGCTGATGCAGTCATTTTCTTTAGGCCCTACCGACGACATTGCAGGAGAAGCCGGTGCTGTAGAAACGGCTTCAGTTTCAGAAGGCGTCTTCAGACCATCTACTCACCATAAAGTCTTATGCTAAGCTTAAGACTCCTCTAAAACCTAAGACTACTCTTCAGTCTCCAGTTCAAGGCCCCATGCCTAAGAAACAGATGCTTAAAATGGCTGAAGATTTGATTTCTTTAATCAGGGGTTCCCAACCCCCCCCCCCGACAAAAGGCCTAGACAAGAGAAGGATTCTGCCTCCTCTGATCAAGTGTCTGTTTCTTCAGGCTCCTCTGAGGAACAGGATTACTCCTTTCCCCCTTATGAAGATTCTGATTCTGAAGATTCCATTCCCTCAGCTTCTCCCCCTGAAGACTATTCCTTTGGGGAAACCTTGCATACCATGAGGGAACATTTCCACTGGGACAGTCAGGACTACTACGACTCAAAGAAAAGACTCCGAGAGTTTTTTACTCCCCCAGCACAGACCACTTGCTATCCCCCCAGTTTTAGACATTGTGGATGATGTTTACTTAGAATCTAGTCTAAATCCAGATTGTCTGCCTCCTGCTCCATCGAAACCAGATAGAGATAGTATAGAGTGCCTGACTCTCACAAATTCCTTTACAAAAGCCCTGTTGCTGATCCAATCTCCCAGGGTCCCAGAGGGGCTAAGGCTTCTATGGCCAAAAATCCTGTACCCTCTGAAAGGGACTCCAGAGCACTAGATAAGTGGGGGAAGAAAGTTTACACCTCGGCTACTCTAGCTATGAGAGCACTAAATTGTCAATTTCACATGCTTAAATACCAGCAATTCCTAATGTCTCAAATGAAACAAAAGATGAGCACGCTCCCTCAACAGTCTGGATTCAAGGAAATGCAGGATCTGTTGCATGCAGCTGAACAGGTGAGCAAACATACTTTACAATGAGGATTTGATTCCTTGGAAGCTTCCTGTAGAGCAGCTGTTACTGGGTCTGTTATACGTAGGCATGCTTGGTTAAAGGAACAAACTCTGCCTGATCATGTTAAAGCAAAGTTACTAGATGCACCCTTACAGCAGGATCTCTTATTTGGGGTTAAAGCAGAAGAGGTTTTAAAGAAAATGGAGGATAAGGCAAAATCTATGCAGACGGTCAAAAATTTCTCACAGGTACAGCCCCCACGCTTCAGCAGAAATTGACCAACAAAAAATTGGTCCTTTCCAGCTTCTGACAGACCACAGAGGGGTAAATACAGGCACCCAAGGGGCAGAGGACAAGCACAAATCCCTTACAAACCTCGCCAATGGGGCACTGCAACACAGAAGGGAGGAGAAGACCGGTCCCAAACTACTAGAAGGCAAACACAATGACTTACACCTCAAACTACCAAGCAAAACTCTCTTGACAGCTCCCTTGGGAGGAAAATTAGCACTTTTTGCAGACAACTGGCGCATATTCACTCCTAGACATTATCTCACAAGGATACAGATTCCATTTCCACACCTTGCCAAGGATAAAAGGAATGCCAAACCTGCCACAAAATCAATGGGCAGAGGCACAAAAACAAATTACAGCTCTCCTGGACAATGAGAGCCATTCAACTGGTACCTACACAGGAACAAGGCCAAGGAATTTACTCAAGGCTCTTTCTAGTCCCCAGAAAGAACGATTCTTGGAGACCCATTCTGGACCTTTCGATTCTAAACACCTTCTTGCAAGTACCCAAATTCAAGATGCTATCACTATAGCAGCTTCTTCCCATGTTGGTCAAGAAAGCTTGGCTAGTAACATTGGACCTCAAGGAGGCATACCTGCATGTCCCTATCAGACAAAATTGCAGAAGATACCTCAGTTTCATTGCAGGTTCAACCCATTACCAATTCTCTGCACTGCCCTTTGGCTTATCTACTGCGCCCAGGGTCTTCACAAAATGCCTGGCACCAGTAATTGCATACTGCAGACAGAGGAATTCAAATATATCCATATCTGGACGACTGCCTCATCCAAGCAGAAAGCAAGGACATTCTCTTACAACATCTGGCTTTTGTAAAACACCTAAGTTACCTAGGGTACACGATAAACGAAAAGAAATCAAAACTAGCGCCCTCACAAAATGACATTCCTGGGTGCCAACTTGAATACAACGGCCCAGATGACTTATCTGATGCCAGACAACAACTAACTCAATACTTCAAAACAATGGCAACAAAGACCCAACTCCCTGCAAGAAAAATTCTGCAGGCCTTGGGCTTCATGGCATCTTGCATACTAATATTTGCAAAACTGCATATGAGGAAATTACGATACCTAAAAAGTGTATGGACTCAACACAGCCACAGCTTGGAAACAATGACACCACTCATTCCCTGCCTTCAACAGGAGTTTCTATGGTGGTCAAAGGCATGTCACCTCAACAAGGGTCAGCCTTTCACCTTACCCCCCAGCCAGGCAAACTGACAACAGATGCATCTGACTATGTCTGGGGGGCACACATGGCAGGACGGTGCGTTCAAGGCATATGGACTGCAGATCAAAGGAATCTGCACGTCAAAAAGAAATGCTAGCTGTACAGAATGCCTCGACAGCCTTCAAGGACCTCTTACATTCAGAACAGCTTACAATAAGGACAGACAACACCACAGTAATGTGGTACATAAACAAGGGGGTACACACTCCTATCCTCTATGCAGGCAAGCAATGACCTTGTGGAACACAGCACTGGCTTACCAAGTTCAATTGCAAGCTCAATTCCTGCCAGAAAAAAAGAACACATTGGCAGACGACCTAAGCAGAAACATCATGGATCCCTACGAGTGGAAACTGTATCCACAAATATTTGTAATAACTCAAAAATGGGGGCACCCAGACATAGACCGGTTTGCCAGCCCCCAAAACTATCAGCTGCTAAAATTTTGCACAAGGACTTTTCACCATCAAGCTTGGAAAGTGGGCGCACTCTGTTGGAAAATGTTGACAGTATATGCCTTCCCACCATTGCCCCTTCTCAGAAAGGTGCTGCTGAAAGTCAGGATGGAGACCCCGAATGATGCTCATTGCCCCAGACTGGCCACGCCAGCACTGGTACCCACTATTAAGGAATATGGCCCAGGGCCCACCATGGATTTTACCACAAATTACTCATCTGCTCATACAGCAAGACAGTCAGATCCTACACAGCCAGCTCAAAACCTTAAATTTGGCTGCATGGCAGATCACCTAAGCAACCAGCCAGCTCCTCTTTCTCAAGCTGTTATGGAGATTATTCTGGAAGCCAGGAGGACCAGCACCAGGAAAGCCTACTCAGACAAATGGAAAAGGTTTTGCGCCTGGAACCAAGCTAAAGGCCAAAATGCCTTTCAGCCGGACATACCTCAGATTCTGCAATATTTAACTGTTACACAAAGGCCTTTCTTTTTCATCTATTAAAATCCACGCCTCAGCTATTTCAGCTCACTACAACACGGATCCTCCCTTATTTTCACATCCACTTCTAAGGCAGTTTCTCAGAGGGGCCAAAAACATTAGGCCTCCCAGGAGAGCACCAGCACCAACTTGGGACCTCAGTTTTGTTCTGGAAAAAGGGACCTCAGTTTTGTTCTGGAAAAACTTACGCTACCTCCTTTTGAACCAGTTTTCTCAGCTGACTAAAGTTTATATCATGGAAGACTGCCCTGCTGCTAGCAATTACTTCAGCCAGAAGAGTCTCAGAGCTTCAGGCACTAATGACAGTAATGCCTTACCTCAGTTTTCATCTAGACAAAGTTTCTCTACGAACTAACCCCTCTTTTATGCCTAAGGTGGTATCCAGTGTGGCTCTAAATCAAACCATCCATTTACCTACTTTCTTTCCAAATCCACAGAACAAAGGAGAAAGACTCCTGCATTTCTTGGACATTCACAGGCAGTTACGTTATTACTTGGATAAAACTAAGGTTTTCAGAAAATCTGACCAGCATTTTGTATCCTATGCTACAGCATCTCAAGGAAAGGCGATCTCAAAACGGACCATTTGCAAAAGGATAGGACATTGCATACATTTTTGCTACATCCATCATGGAAAACCAGTTCCTGCTAGCATAAGTCCCCCCTCTGCCAGGGCAGCAGCTACATCTACAGCCTTCCTCAGGGGGGTCCCAACCAAGGATATTCTGGAAGCTGAAACTTGGAGTTCAGTACACACCTTCACCAAACACCATCACTTACCACTTTACTCTAAGACTAGAGCTGGATTCGCCACTGCAGTTTTGCAGGGCCTTCTAGCCTCCTCTAACCCTGTTTGACTTCACCTCCCATCCTTAGCTTTGGGATTCTACCCAAGTGTGATGACTGCAGCAGGGTAACATGATGAACATAGTACAGTTTTGTACCTGCCATAAATGTAGATGTTAGAGTGTATACCCTGCTGCAGTCCAGGTTACCCTCCCTCCATCCCCTCTGACCTAACTAAAACCTTTCAATTCCTTAAAATCTGATACAACCTTTGTGGTGTATTTGCTTATAGCTGGAGGGATTTTTTGGGTGTGAAACTTTTATTATTGGTACTATCTACTGACCACCTTTTGGGGGGGGCACCTGACATCTGGGGCAGGAAAAACTGAAGAAAATGGCGTCGGATGCCTCTTGTTATATCCCTGGTGCACTGACATCAGGGAAGAAGCGACAGCAACCGACGCCGGACCAAGACTTTGGAATTCAGGCTGACTGCGGGACCACCTGACGGCAGGATAATCCAATTGTGATGACTGCAGCAGTGTGAACACTCTAACATCTACATTTATGGTAGGTACAAAACTGTACTTTTTGTACCTACCATAAGTGTAGATGTTCGAGTGTATACACTGCTGCAGTCCAGGTTACCATTCCCTCTATCCTAGCTGGACTTATCTATACTTTTCTGTCCTATACAACCTTTGTGGTGTATTTGCTTGTAACTGAAGGTATTGTTTATTTTTTATATGTTTTGTTAGCAATTTGTATTGCCTACCTACTTGGGGTCACCTGACATCTGGGGCAAGAAAAACTGAAGAAAATGGCGTCTGATGCATCTTGTATACCCCTGGCGCACTGACGTCAGGGAAGAAGCGACAGCAACCGACGCCGGACTAAGACTTTTGAACTATAGCCGACTGCGGGACTGCCTGACGGCAGGATAACCCAAGTGTAATGACTGCAGCAGTGTGAACACTCCAACATCTACATTTATGGTAGGTACAAAACTGTACTTTGTGTTTCACTGTTGCAGTCATTACATTTTGGTTATGTTTGCAGGTAGCCCTCAGTCGGCCTGATTGTCAAAGTCTTGGGTCCTGTCAGTTGCTCATCTTCCATGACGTCAGGTAGTCTGGTATAAAGCATGCAGCCAATGCCATTACATCATTCTTTCTTGCCGTGTGGTGCCCGAAGCAGAAGCAGTTCGCAAGTGCCGGTTGGCCAACTCCTGAAATTTTCATTCGAGTTTCAAATCCGAAGTCTTCAACTAAGAAGTTGGGGAACCTTTTTCTTGCTCTAAACCAATGTCAGTAAAAGTTAATTGTATTTCTTGTGGAAAGCAAATGCTTCAGATTTTCATTTGTTCTACATTCCTTGCTTAGGCCCAGACCACAACGTACCTCGCTGTCTGTTTTATGCCGTATTCAAACCTCAAACTATTCGTCGTCTGTTCATTTTCGCATCTAAATATTTTGGTACTCTGTTCAATTATCTAGAAATGGCTTCGGTAAGCCACCCGACTACTGACATTCTGAAAAAATGCAAACATAAAGAAAGAGGCCGCATAGGTCCAAAGCTGCTGACGACTCTTTTCCTAAGCTAGTCGCCAGTTCGCCGGTACTCAGGCGCTTTCGCAGCCCGTGGTACCCGCTACTTCAGATTCGCAGGCCTCTACTGAGACCCATTCAGAATCCAGTATGCCGCAAGATGCTTCTTCGACTGTTGAACCTGCGGATGTCTCAACCTTGGATGGGTCCGGAGCCGCTATGCAGGCACTGGCTTCTGAGGGTGTATTCAGGCCTACTGACTTGCATATTAAACCGATGCCATCTTCGTCTTCAAGGCCTAAAACTCTATCCATGCCTAGAAAACCGACGCCCAGACTGCATGGTCAGGCCCGTATGCCTAAAACAAGTAAGAATGGCTGAAGACCTTATTACTCTAATCAGGGGAAGCCACCCTTCTCCCTCTAAGAGACCTAGAACTGACTTTCCTTCTGATCAGGATTCTGAAATTTGTTTCTTAGGATGACCAGGATGTGCTCTTATCTACCTATGAGAATTCTGATGGAGGACTCCATTCTCTCTGCTTCCCCTCCAGAAGATTTCTCTTTTGATGAAACTTTGCACACTCTTAGGGAGCATTTTTGCTGGGAAAGCCAAGATTACTCTGACTCCAAAAAGAGACTTGGGGAATTCTTACTCCTACCTCAACACAGGCCTTTAGCTATCCCTCCTGTACTGGACATTGTAGATGATGCCTTCTTGGAATCTAGCCTGGCCCCAGACATTTTACCTTCTGCTCACAGGAAACCTGACCGATATTAAAGTACCTGACTCTCAAGTTCCTCTTTAAGAATCCTACTGCGGACCCAGAGACCATTTCACAGGGACCCAAAGGCTACTACTACCAAAAACCCTACCCCCTCTGATAGACATTCCAGGGCCCTGGATAGATGGGGTAAGAAGGTATACACTTCTGCAACTTTGGCAATTAGGGCCTTAAACTGCCAGTTTTGCATGTTAAAGTATCAGCAGCATATTACTGGATTGCTTAAACAGAAAATGTTGATTCCTGACTGTGCTGAAAATAAAGAATTACAGGATTTAATGCATTCTGCTCAACAAGTTTGAAAACATACTTTGCAATGTTGTTTTGATTCATTAGAGGCATCTTGGAGGACTGCTGTCACTGGGTCTGTACTTAGAAGGCATGCTTGGCTTAAGGAGCAATCTTTGCCAGATCATGTTAAAGCTAAATTACTGGATGCTCCCTTAAACCAAGACCACCTGTTTGGCAACAAAGCAGAAGTAGTATTTAAAAAGATGGAGGAAAAAGCTAAATCTATGCAAACTGTTACTGTCTCTTCCAGGCCTTCTCAGTCCAAACCCAGAACTAGAACCAGCAGAACACCCAGGCTTCAGTCCCAAGGTACTCGCAGGCCTAAGCAGTGGGGGGCTCCCACTCTCAAAGCTGAGAGTAGTAAGACACCCCCCTATGGTAAACGGTCACAGTGACTTAACTCTAAATCTTCCAAGCCCTGCTCAACTGACTGTTCCTTTAGGGGGAAAGATCGCCCTGCATGCAAAACACTGGGAACTCATTACCCAAGACGAATGGGTTTTAAATATTGTTTCCCAAGGATACAGATTCCACTTCCCAAGTGGTTGTCCAGACCTACCCCCAAATCAGTGGACAAAGGCTCAAAAGCAAGTTCTCTCTCTTAGGCATCAGGGCTATTCAACCTGTCCCAGAAAAAGAATGGGGGCAAGGTTTCTACTCAAAACTTTTCCTGGTACCCAGAAAAGGCCATTTCTGGCGTCCTATCCTGGACCTGTCTATCCTAAACACTTTTTTGGTAATCCCAAAATTCAAAATGCTAACTCTTCATCAGCTGCTTCCCTTGCTAGGCAAAAATGCTTGGTTGGCAACACTAGATTTAAAGGAAGCCTACGTGCACATGTTGGCAACAGCTGCTTCCCATGCTAGGCAAAAATGCTTGGTTGGCAACACTGGATTTAAAGGAAGCCTACTTGCACATGGTTGGCAACACTGGATTTAAAGGAAGCCTACCTGCACAATCCCAATAAGGGAATCTTGCAAAAGATACCTACACTTCAGAGCAGGCTACATGCACTGTCAGTTCTCTGCACTGCCCTTTGGCTTATCTACCGCACCCAGGGTATTCACAAAGTGCCTAGCTCCAGTCATTGCATTTTGCAGGCAAAGAAATATTTAAATATAGCCATACCTGGATGACTGTCTAATTCAGGCAGAAACCCAGGACGGAACTATTAAATCTGGCATTTGTAAATAAATTATTAACTTCTCTGGGGTACACCATAAATGAAAAGAAATTGCATCTAGTTACCCTGCTAACAAATTGTAGTCCTGGGAGCAAGCTTGAATACAACTTCCCAGATGGCATACCTCACGCCAGAGAAACAAGTTCATTTGGCAGCCTACTTCAAACTACTGGCCACAAAGACCCAGTTATCTGCAAGGAAAATACTACAAGCCCTGGGGTTCATGGCCTCTTGCATTCTACTAATGCCATATGCAAGACTGCATTTGAGGAAACTACAGTAGTATCTAAAAACCCTATGGTGTCAACTTTCTCAGGATCTAGAATCAATGATTCCTATCATACCTTGTCTAAAGACTGAGCTCCTTTGGTGGGCAGAGGCATGCCACCAAAACAAGGGACTGCCCTTCACTCTACCCCCTGCCGCTCAAACCCTAATAGACTCCTCAGACTGTGCATGGGGGGGCACTCTTGGCAGTGCAGTGTATTCAGGGCAAATGGAACCGGAGTCAAATGTACCTGCATATCAATCGAAAAGAAATGTTAGCAGTACAGAATGCTCAGACAGCCTTCAAGGACCACATTCTTCCAGGACAATTATTGGTAAAGACTGGCAACACCACTGTTAGGTGGTACATAAGCAGGGGGGAACCCATTCATACCCCTCTGCAGACTAGCCATGGCTCTGTGGAACGCAACTTTGAGCTACCAAGTGCACCTACAAGCTCAATTCCTGCCAGGCAAGCTAAATACACTAGCAGATGACCTAAGCAGAAATCTCATGGACCCATACGAGTGGAAACTGGAACCAAAGATATTCAACAATTTGAGAATCAAATGGGGGAGCCCAGAGATGGATCTGTTTGCCTCCCCTTAGAACTACCAATTGGACAAATTCTGCACAAGATCCCCCCCACAGACAAGCTTGGAAAGTGACGCCCTGTCCTTCAGCTGGAAAAACCTATAAGTTTATGCTTTCCCTTTCTACCTCTCCAAAGTGCTACTAAAGATCAAACAGGACAAACCAAGGACAATATTTATTGCACCAGATTGGCCACGCAGACACTGGTACCCCCTCTTCCGCAGTGTCACTTCTAGAACCATGGCACCTGCCTCAGACCCCTGCCCTGCTGTCCCAGCAGGAGGGTCAGATTCTGCACCCACAGCTATAAACCCTGAACCTTGCAGCCTGGCTAATTACATGACCTCTGCTTTACCATCCCTAAGTAAGCAAGTGATGGATGTCATTCTAGAGGCAAGGAGGCCTAGTACTAGAAAATCCTATTCTGAAAAATGGAAGAGGTTCTGTTTCTGGAGGCAAACACGGGGGATGGACACAACTGTGCCCAGTTTATCGCACATTCTTCAATACTGACATGCTTCACAAGGGCCTTTCCATTTCTTCCATCAAAATTCATGCCTCTGCCATTTCAGCTCATTATAATAGAGCCACCCCTCTTCTCTCATCCACTGTTGAAGCAATTCCTCAGAGGGGCCAAAAACTTAAGATCACCCAGGAGAAACCCCTACTCCAGCCCTGGGACCTTAACTTTGTATTGCAAAAGCTCACTCTGCCTCCCTTTGAGCCCGCTCCAAATGCAGAGTTGAAATTCCTTTCTTGGAAAACAGCCTTCCTCCTAGCCATCATTTCAGCAAGAAGGGTGTCTGAATTACAGGCCTTTATGGCAGTGAAGCCTTTCATCTTTCATGTGGACAGGGTGTCCCTCCGGACCAATCCCTCCTTTATGCCCAAGGTGGTTTCCATTGTGGCCCGTAATCAGTCCATTCATTTGCCAACCTTTTCTAATCCATAGGTTCATAGGTAGATACTAGGCTATCTGCCCTAGGGCATTTATAAGCCTAGCCCAAGTGTATTTGGCTTTTGCCTCCCTATTAGATTAGCCTACTGTGCCTCTGTATAGTAGGTCACAGAAGGTAGCCCTTTAAGATTAGTTTACTGTGCCTCTGTCGAGCAGGGACACAAGAGATCCCAAGGGTGAATTTGCGATTTCCCATCCACGCGTCCAGATTTCGCTTGAAGAGGGTCAAGTGAGGGGCTATGTCTAACATGAATTGGTATTCTATTCCAGAGTGAGGGGAGCCTCTGGGAAATTAATCTGTCCCTCCATGTCCTATTTATTTTTGTGCTGAGGTTTAAGTCCCTGGAGCGTGTAGCCAAGGGATTTGGATTTTTTGAGGTGGAGCATGTCCATTAATTCTGGGTTAGACATGGCTTTGTACGTCGGGCATAGATCACCTCTGAGTAGGCGGTAAGCAACTGAGTAGAGCTGGAGTTTCTTTAGTCGAGCTGCATAGGACATCTGTTTGTAGCCCATGATCCTCTTGGTGAGGTACTTTTGGGTTCTCTCCAGTTGCTGCAGGTGTGTCTGGTAAGGTACATCCCAAAAGGGGCATTGTATTCAATTATGGGCCTGATGAGTGACTAGTAGAGGGGCACAATGACCTCTCGATCTAGATGCGAACCCTTTCGTGATAAGGTGGGCTATATAGAAGGTCTTTCTAACCACTTTGGCAACGTGATTATCAAAGGATAGATTACTATCTACGTTGGTCCCCAAATCTCCAATTACTTCCGTACTTAATGGATTACCACCTATGTGGTAATTTGTGGGCACTTTGTTTTTTCCAAAGGGGGCGACTATGTACTTTTAGCATTTAGCTTGAGGCCGTGGTTCTGGCACCAAGCATTTCTTTCCGTGAGACCCTTTTGGAGGATGCTTGTGTCAGCTGGAGAGTCTATTATGGCTCCCAGTTTGCAGTCATCTGCGAACTTTGTCAGCTTTAGTCCCCCCGTGTTAGCCTGAACCTCAGAAGTATATACCAAATAAGAGAGGTCCCAGAACTGATTCTTGTGGGATGCCACTTGTAACTGGTTTGGATTCGGATGTGGCACCTGCAATTCTGACCATGTGGGTTCCATCTCAGAGCCAGTTTGCAACCCATCTTGTGATACAGGGGTTGATATTTAAGCTGGTAAGGTTATTTATGATGCCTGAGAAGGGGTATTGTGTCGAAGGCTTTTGCGAGGTCCAGGTAGGCTGTGTGGGCTATCTTGCCCTCGTCTATGGCGTTGGTAACGGTTTCAAAGAAATCAACTAGGTTTAAGATGCAAGATCTGCCCTTAACAAAGCCGAATTGGGTAGGGTCCAGTGTCTGGAGGCTCCCAATGTCTGAGTTCCATGATAATACGCTCCATAGCTTTACAGACCAGACTAGTCAGGCTTATGGGGTGATAGTTCCCGGGGTCCGTTGTGGCGACACCTTTGTGGAGTGGGACCACTGTAGCTGCACGACATTCTTTGGGTACATATCCTGTAGTAAGGCTAAGTTTGAACAGCGACTTAATGTGAGGATTCAATAATTCTTGGAGCTCGTGTAAGACGCAGCCTGGGACACCGTCCGGTCCCATAGATGCTGTGTTTTGCTTTGGAGAGGGCAGCTTTCACCTGTGCATCTGTGATGTCAGGGAGGTTACATTCAGTTGGGATAGGCATTTGCTCCTTTGAGGGGGAAGGGGGGAGAAGTTAGCACTGAATCTGTCTGCCAGGATGTTGGCTATGTCTGTAGGTTCGGTATATTTTGTACAGTTATGCAACAATTCAGAGCATAATTGGGAGTTTCCACCCATATTCCTGACCTAACTAAAGAAGGCCTTGTGATTATCTTTAGTGTCTAGGACAATTTTTCTTTCGAAACTGGCCTTTGATGATTTTATGAGGGATCGTAGTTTCTTGCTAATACTGATCAGAGATGCCTTCCCTTTTTGGGATTTTGCTCTGTCATGATGTAGCTTCCTCCTTCTGTTGTATAGCTTATTTATGGCCGGGATCCACCAGATAGGTCTCCTGTTTTTGGAGGAGTGAGTCTTGGTTTTATTTGGGATAGCACGGTTCATGCATTCCTGCAGGTGCTCATAGAATGCAATTGTAAAGGATTCTGCTGATTGGGCTGTATTATCCTCTGGCCGGGGGCTTTGAAGGATTCCACCTCAGTCTTGAGAAGTGTGAAGTTAGCTTTTGAGAAATTCTTTACAGTGATTTCCTTGGCTGGGGGTGGGGACGGGATACGGATGTCCCGGGAAATTAGTTTATGGTCTGATCTTACCAGTGAGGGGTTTACCTGTGGTGTGGAACAGAGTCCCCATGTTGGTGATGACCAGGTCCAATATGTTCCCTCTTGTGGGAGTGGTGACCAGTCGTTCCATCACGTTAGAGTTTATAAATTCAAGGAACCGTTGGGCGAGGGTGTTTGGGCTTGAGTAGTTTTCCCAGTCAATGTTTGGATAGTTGAAGTCACCCAATAACAGTGTTTGGAGAGACCTTCATATTCTCCAGTGTTCTCAGGAATGCCAAGTGGGGTTCCTGTGAAAGGGAGGGTGATCTGTAGCTGCCTACAAACTGAAAGGCAGTTTTGCCCGTTGTTAGTTGCACATGGATGGTTTCCGATGCTTTGTGCAGTGCCACTAACCTGGAGGTGTAGGTATCTTTGAATATAGATAACTCCCCCTCCTTTTGTGCTTCGGTCTGAGAGTTGGGGCCGAAAAGCATGGTATGAGTTATAACCTGGTAGTGCTGGGGTGCTCTCAGGAGCCTTAAACCAGGTTTCTGTTGCTGCACAGACATCTATTTTCTCCATAATGAGGAGAGCCTCAAGTGCGTGCATCTTGAGGTTTAGACTTCTGGCATTGGGTAGCATTACCTTTAGTTTTTTTATCCTTGGGTTGTCTATGGAGGGTGGGTTTGTGCTTTGAGCCTTGCCTAAAAAAGGCACTATGGGGGTGGCAAGAGCCTTGGCCAGTATACGAAAGCCTAAGGGTGACAGGTGCAAGCCGTCCCTAGCGAAGCAACGTGGCTTGTCAAGCATGTCATCCCAGGCTGACAGACACTGGATCCCCTTTGAATAACACCAATACTTTAGCCAGTTGTTGAAACTGATCATTTTGTCTTTATACTGTGGCATCATTCTTGGTGAGGGCAAGATGCTACTCAAGGTCAGGGTCATACCAGCCTGGGCTACATGATCAGAGAGCTCCTCTGTCTCTGAGGTACTTGAGGTCATTCACACCAGCATGGACAATGACCGAGTCATATTTGTACGTACTTTGGAGTGGCTTGAGTGCTTGCGTTACGTGGGGGATCCACAGGCAGCTTACAGTGACCTTATCCTTGTTCAGTCTGGTGAGTGGGACGTCAGTTTGCCGGACAATAGAGTCCCCTATAACGAGTGTATTTGGTGTGTTTAGCCTTAAGGGCTGTGACTGTGAGGCACACTGACTTTGTGAGATGTGATTCATGGGTATTGTTGATGGGTGGCTGTTGCTTGGATATCTGCTTTGGAGGTCTTTGCTGCTTAGGCAGATTTTTATTTAGAGCCTCAGAGTATGTGTGTTTGTGTTGGGTATGCAGATGCAATAGGTCTACGTAAGACTATTTGTGGTGCGGGTGGTTACCTTTTCTTCCTGACTGTGCCAGGCTTGGGTTGAGAGAGCTCTGCCTCCAGTTTGGCTGTGTAACTGCATCTCTCACATGTATTAGAGTTTGTTGGAAGGAGGAGAGGGTTGTCTGTGTACATAAGGCAATTGTAACATGGCCTCAAAATTCCCAGATTCACCAGCTGGACTGGAGAGTAACCCTGAAACTGGCCCTTGGACATACCAGATTAGTATAGGGAACTGGTTTTTCACTGATCAGATTAGTAAAGGGAACTCACTTGATCAGGAAGGACCAATCAGGAGCCTAGTACTTATGAGAAGTCTAGGAGGGTGTAGTGCTTTAGTTAATGTTTCCTTATAAGAACTGAGCAAGTGGAGGGCTTTAGAAAGAGAATAGAGTGCTTACTTTGAGAGAGTGAACAGTTCTAAGGGAAAACATGAAGAGCAGACTTTGTGGAGCCTGGAATAGTTTAAACCTGTTTAGGTGGCACTGCCCGACGCTGCTCAGTGCGCAAAACCGCACAAAAAGAGAGTTGTAGGGTTTTAAGAGAGAGAGAGATCAAGAAGTTTAGAATTGACCCAAAATGGCCAATAAAACTACAGCTTCTAGGCAGTAACAACTCCTACAGGGACAGGCAGGCTGTTCAGTGTTAACCACTGCCACTGGTGAACACGGAGACTTCCCTTTAGCCCAAACAAGCACTGGCCTTCTAGAAACTTACAAACAGTTCAGAACAGCAAATCTGTAACTGAACTTTCTTAAATTTCAGAAAGTGGGGAAAAAAGCAAGATTTTTGTTTTTTTTTTTTTTTTTTCTTTTTGTTTTAGTTTAAAGGTAGCAGCAATACACAAGTAGCAGAATATTCACAACAGTGCAATAAATGACCCCACACTTGCTAGGCCAAAGTCAGGTAAAATGCAGTTTTAAGAGAAAAAAAAAATTAAATTAAGTGCAACACAGGAAATGCAGTAAACAGGCTCTAAATGTGTTCTAAATACTGTTTCTGATACAGATATAAACTTTAGCAAGCCAGAAAATGCCAAAATGTAGGCGGCAAAGCAGTACAAAGAGGAACAAATACTGCACTCCTTGGACGTGCACAGACAACTTAGATTTTTACTTGGACAAGACTAAGCCTCTCAGGAAATCTGAACAGCTGCTGGTTGCATTTGCTGCAGGGGCAGAGGGGAAGGCCATTTCAAAGCAAACCATTTCTAAGTGGCTAGGCCACTGCATTCATTTCTGCTATTAGCACCATGGAAACCCTACCCCACAGGGGATAAGACCACATTCAGCCAGGGCTGCTTCTACCTCTACAGCCTTTCTCAGAGGTGTCCCTACCAGGGACATCCTAGAAGCTGCTATCTGGAGGTTCTGTACATACCTTCACCAAGCATTACCACTTGCCAATTTTTTTCTAAATCCAGAGCTGGTTTTGCCACTGCAGTCTTGCAGGGCCTTATAGGTGGTCCTAATGCTATCTAACTGCCCTCCTCCCTTCCTTAGCTTTGGGAATCTATCCAAATGTAATGACTGCAACAATGAAACACTAAGAACATAGTACAGTTGTGTCCACTTACCATAAATGTAGATGTTCAAGTGTATTCACTGTTGCAGTCCTGGTTACCGTCCCTCAAGCCCCCTGACTTCTATTGACTATACCTCTATTCTTGCTTGCTATGCTTAAAGCTTTCTGATATATTTCTTTTTGTTGGAGGTGTAATCTTGTATATAATTGCTTTCCATTATGGGGGCACCTGGCATCTGGGGCAAGAAAAACTGATGTAATGGCGTCGGCTGCATGCTTTATAACCCCTGACTACCTGACATGACGGAAGATGACGGCAACCGACGCAGGACCCAAGACTTTGATAATCAGGCCGACTGAGGGCTACCTGCAAGCAGATAACCGAAATGTAATGACTGCAGCAGTGAATACACACCAACATCTACATTTATGGTAAGTGTACACAACTGTACCAGGCTTTTCTTCTGGTATTGTGATAGGGCCCTGGAGGGGAGAGGGGTAAAGTTGGCAAGAGTGTCTGTCGGCCAGTATGTTGGCTATATCTGTTGGCTCAGTATAGCAATGGGCCTTCCAAATGTTGTCCCTACAAACTTTACTCCCTCTTATCAGCTCAGGCCTTCATGGCTACACTGTACCTGAAAGAAACCTACTTGCACATCCCCATACAACCTTCCCACAGAACATTCTCACATTTTTCTGGACCCGCCTCTCTCTAAATTCACAGTATTGCCCTTTGGTTTGTCAACTGCTCCTGGAGTGTTCACAAAATGCCTGTCACCTGCCATAGCCTTTTTCAGAACACTGGATTCAGATTTACCCTTATCTGGATGACATCTTTATTCTAGCAGAATGCAAGGAAACCCTGCAACACATTTACAGTTCAGTTTGCTTGCTTCAAAGACTGGGGTTCACACTCAACTTCCCAAAATCTTCCTTTACCCCCGGAACAAGACAAAACATTTCTGGGTTACAGGATCAGGACAGACATAATGAAAACCTTTCTTCCCCAGGACAGTCAATTCCTTGTCCTCCCACTTCAAAACCCTTATGCATTCCCAACAGATAACTGCAAGGCAGTTCCTACGAATATTGGGTATGGCAGCCACCATTCCCATGCTACCACTAGCCAGAATGCACATGCGAAAGCTGCAGTGGTATCTAAAAAAAATGTATGGTCACAACACCAACATCCTTTAGAGCAAGGAATTACCCTCTTGCCCTGCCTATAATCAGAACTAAAATGGTGGACTCAGCGAATTCAACTGAACCTGGGTCTTTAACTGCAGTTACCCACCCCAAGCCAGTTCATGCATACAGATGCATCAGACCTAGGATTGGGAGCTACAATCTACAGGCAAAGTTGCATCTTTCCATAAACATATCAGCATAAGGGAAATGACAGCAGTCCTTCTGGCATTGAATGCCTTCGTTCCCCTTTTACAGCCAAGAGTTTTCCTAATCCTAACAAACAAACACCACAGTCATGTGGTACCTCAACAAGCAGGGAGGGACAAAATCCTACCTCCTCTGCAGACTAACCTTACCAATCGTGGGACCTAGCCTTGCAGCACAACTACTCCCTGCAGGCATCCTACATCCCCTCGCAGGACAACAAACAAGCAGACCTCAGCAGGACATCCTCTCCAAATCATGAATGGATGCTGGACAGGAATGTCTTTCACATTGTCCACCTGTGGGGCACACCAAGTAGATTTGTTTGCCTAACCCCAGAACAGACAGCTGCAGACCACCTGCTCCAAGACTCGCTCTCCACTAGCATGGAGGATAGACTCAGTCAGCGTTTCATGGAAGGGGGAGGTTTCTATATGCCTTTCCACCCTTCCCACTAATTCAAAAAGTCCTCCTGAAAATCAGGAGCGACAAACCAAAAATCTTGCTGGTGACCCCCTGCTGGATAAGGCAGCACTAGTTCCCCCTACTTCTCAATCTAGCCAAGGGTAATCACAAGTTTCCCCACAAGGTGGACCTTTTGACAAAACCAAAAGGGAACCCTCATTCACCCACTCTCGCAGATGCTGGCACTGACACTGAGAGTGATGAACTTTTAATTCCTTCAGGCACCACGACTCAGGATGTGCTTTCAGTCCTGAGGGAGGCCAGGAAACCTACTAGAAGGAAATCTTAGCTGAATGGGACAGATTTTCCAAATGGTGTGTAGGCAAGAGCGTGGATCCTTGCATCACAGACCCACCCCTAGGGCTTGCCTGTGTGCATCAACTAGTTAAGATGGGACTGTCATACTCTTCAGTGAAAGTCCACCTTTCAGTTATTTCACCCTCTAGAAGCAATGATTCCTATCCTACCTTGCCTACGCCTAGAGTTCATTTGGTAGGCAGAGGCCTGCCACCAAAACAAGGGGCTACCTTTCACACCACCCCCCTGCTGCCCAAACCCTAACAGACGCATCAGACTATGCATAGGGGGGCTCACCTGGCAGGGAAGTGCATTCAGGGCAAATGGAACCAAAGTCAAATGAACCTGCATATCAGTCAAAAAGAAATGTTAGCTGTGCAGAATGCTCTGACAGCCTTCAAGGACCACATTCTTCCAGGACAACTAATGGTAAAGACTGACAACACCACTGTTAGGTATATAAACAAGCAGGGGGGTACACTTTCTTACCCCCCCTCTGCAGACTAGCCATGGCATTGTGGAACACAGCCTTGAGCTACCAAGTGCACCTACAAGCTCAATTCCTGCCAGGAAAATTAAATACACTGGCAGACAGACTAGGCAGAAACCTCATGGACCCACACGAGTGGAAACTGGAACCAAGGAGGAACCAAGGATTTTCAACATGTTGACAGCAAATGGAGCTCAGATGGACCTGTTTGCCTCTCCCTAAAACTACCAGTTGGACAAATTTTGCACAAGGACTCCCCACAAACAAGCCTGGAAAGTGGATGATCTGTCTTTCAGCTGGAAAAACCTATCAGTCTATGCCTTCCCCCTCTGCCTCTGCTCTCCAAAGTACTACTAAAAATCAAACAGGACAAACCAAGTGTGATTTTGATTGCTCCAGACTGGCTGCACCAACACTGGTAATTCCCTCCTGTGCAGTGTCAGTTATCCCCATGGCACCTGCCTCAGACTCCTTCCCTGTTGTCTCAGTAGGAGAACCAGATTCTGCATCCTTCTGGACTTACAAATCGAACTTCAAGCACAGTACTTGCCAGGCAAGGAAAACACACTGGCAGACATCCTAAGCAGAAATATGACAGATCCACACGAATGGCAGTTGCATCCTCAAGTTTTTACAGAGATGATTCAAGCATGGGGAAGGCCAGACATAGATCTCTTTGCCTCCCACAAAAATCACCAATTGACAAAAAATTCTGCTCAAGGACTTTTCATCCAAAGGCCTGGAGAGTGGACGCTCTCTCTTTCAGTTGGACAATGACAGTTTATGCCTTCCCACCTCTTCCTCTGCTGCCCAAAGTTCTATTAAAAACCAGAGCAGACAGACCAAAGATGATTCTTAGTGCTCCAGACTGGCTAAGACAACACTGGTACCCACTCCTGAGGAGCCTGACGCATTCCCCACCATGGACCCTACCTCTAATGCCTCTTCTGACTCGGCAGAGCTTCAGAACTCTTCACAGTCAGCTGAAAACACTCAGTCTGGCCGCATGGAAGATTCCTTAACATCACAACAGACCCTACTCTCCAAGGAGGTGCAGGATGTCCTTTTAGAGGCCAGAAGGCCGTCTACTAGAAAAACTTACTCCTCAAAATGGAAACTGTTTTGTGCCTGGAATGAGAAAAAAGGGCCAGAATCCTGGAAACCTGAATTTACCTCAAATATTACAGTATCTAGCTGAGCTGCTAAGCAGTGGACTTTCATTCTCCTCCATCAAAATCCATGCCTCGGCCATTTCTGCAGAATACAACACTGATCCACCTTTATTCTCTCACCCCCTCTTAAGACAGTTCCTCAGAGGGGCTAAGAATATAAAACCTCCTAGGAAACGACCAATACCTGCTTGGGACCTCAATTTCATTCTAGAGAAGCTGACCTTGCCTCTTTTTGAGCCAGCTGCCTCAACAGATTTGCAATATTTGTCCTGGAAAACTGCTTTCCTTCTGGCTATTACCTCGGCTCGTAGGGTATCGGAACTACAAGCCTTCATGGCTGTGCAGCCTTTTATCTTCCATCAGGACAGAGTTTCCTTATGAACTAACCCGTCCTTTATGCCAAAAGTGGTATCCAGGGTAGCTTTGAATCAGGCTATACACTTACCTACCTTTTATCCTAATCCTCAAAACAAAGGAGAGAGATTATTACATTCCTTGGACATCCACAGACAACTGCGTTATTTGGACAGAACAAAGCCTTTCAGAAAATCAGAACAGCTCTTTGTGTCCTATGCTATAGGAGCTCAAGGGAAGCCAATTTCCAAACAGACAATCTCAAAATGGATAGCCCACTGCATACGCTGTTACTCTCTTCATGGCAAAACTGTACCTGCAGGCATCAGATCTCACTCCACAAGGGCCACAGCTGCCTCTGCAGCTTTCCTCAGAGGAGTCCCTACCAAAGATATTTTGGAAGCAGCTACTTGGAGTTCTGTGCATACCTTCTCCAAGCACTACCACCTACCATTATACTCCAAAACTAGAGCAGGCTTTGCCACTGCAGTCTTGCAGGGCATCCTGGCTCCTAGTTCCACCTAGTGCCTACCACCCCTTTCTTAGCTTTGGGATTCTACCCATCTGTTATGACTGCAGCTGTATGCACGATGAACATAGTACAGTTTTGTACCTACCATAAATGTAGATGTTTGAGTGCTAATACAGCTGCAGTCCAGGTTTCCCTCCCTCCTTCCCCTCTTGGGACAGGCCTATTGGTTAACACCTCCTCATACAACCTGATTGGGGTATTCATTTATGGTGTATTTGCTTGCAGCTACTGTATTTTGATTATATGGCATTGCCTTATTACACAAATTTATGTATTGCCTTCCTTCTGGGGGCACCTGACATCTGGGGCAAGAAAAACTGAAGAAAATGGTGTTGGCTGGTTCTTTTATACCCCTGTCGCACTGACGTCAGGGAAGAAGCGACGACAACCGACACCGGACCTAGACTTTGGAATTCGGCCGACCGAGGACCCGCCTGATGGCAGGAGAACCCATCTGTTATGACTGCAGCTGTATTAGCACTCGAACATCTACATTTATGGTGGGTACAAAACTGTACTTTGTGT